>NC_088994.1:13888686-14176292 GCF_963932015.1 Anas acuta
CGAACAGCTGCAGAGCCAGATACAGGAAAAAAATGATAGCATAAGAAAGGCCAGCAAAAAAGGACATTTCTGAGAAATTCAGTCGATAAGCAGATTTGGTTGAAGGCTCTGGCACTCAGCAGAGCTGGATGATTTTGCACTCTGACCAAGGTCAGGTGGTTCTTCTAAGGTCACGCAACTCTTCCTTTTAAAGCATCAAAAATCCACTGGCAGATGCAAGTCCTTTTCTAAACTTATCACAATTGTAAATATTTTCTAGTGGAGACTTAGTCATTCAATTGAAAAATTGTAGTGATTATGTTTAACATCACCAAAAGTAGGAAACACTTCAGGTAATGGCTTCCAGGGAGGGGAGATAAAACACTGGGAAGAAAGCCATCCTTTTCATCTTGTAAATATTTATCATCATTGCATGAGAAATTCAGAATTCTGTTGTGCAATGGTAATAGGACCCATTATAGTTCACCTGAGCCCCAAATTCCCTACTGCTAAAGCCAAGCGGATTTTTTTTATTTTCTTGAAGTACATTGTACTCTATTATGTAGCAAGATGTGCAGAGATTCCAAAAAAAAAGTTTCATCTGCTTCTAATGGTGAATAAAAAACTTAAAACTTTTGAAAGTCAGAAATTGATTGAATAATTCCTATCTCAGGAGTGCTAGTAAATCTAGGGCCTGATTTAGCATCTCTGAAGTTGCTGCAAACAAAAAACATCTATTTTTTTTTAGGTTTTGATATATCTCAGCAGCAAAGAGTGCTGGAAAAGGGGAGGTGTTTCGAAATACTTGGAATTAGTTCTGAATGTATAGTAAGATTGGCAAATATAAATGAAAGACATCAAGTTTTCCTTCACGGGTATGCAGTCTCTAAAATACAAAGTGTGCAGATACCTGCATCGAGGCATGTGACTTAAAAAAACATCCCTCAACCAGAATGACATTAGTAGTTAACAAATGCACTGATTTTGTGTGAAAGAAAGGTCGGCTTTGTCATTATCCTACCCAGACAGACAGAGGGACTTTGGCCAACATGAAAACTAGCCAGTGAAGGAAGATTAGGAAAAAGGAGATTTTTGTCCTCTCCAATTCTTTGCCCATACTGCAGCATCTCTTGTATGCTAAATGACCTCCACGGCCTCAGATTTACAGCTAAATACAAAGTGGTTGGGGGAATCACAAAGCTCGATGTTGCCTAGGTAATTCTTAAATTACTTCTCTTCTCCAACTTTAAGAGGACAATATGTAGCAAACACTAGGTCTTTATTCTCCATTCCTAATGGCTTCCTAAGGGCTGATCTAAAGTCTTCTGAAGCCAGGAGAAAGACTCTCACAGGCATCAGTACATTCTGTATCAGCAATTCCTTTGGACAGTGGAGGTCCTTTTCTAATGGGAATGTAAGAAAAGTGTGAGTAATTCACATCATCACTAGAGACAGTTTTAAGAATGGGATAAGAGCAAGAGATATTTGATTACTCTTACCTGAACTGGAGGATGAGTCAGTAGCACCAGGATGTGGAGGTGGGATCCAAAGCCAGCCTAAGCATTGTATGCACGTGAGTATCAGTCTCCCATGCCTCACATTATTGTTCCAATCTATAAAGAAATAGTTAGTGAGCTTTTAAAAGTATGCCCCCACGCACACACATTGTAAAATCAAAGAGGTATTTTCTTTATAAATTTCTCACGTAGCTAAACAATGAAGTTATCTACTATGAAAGAAAGTGGGGCCTTCCTACCATTTAGAAAATTGCTTAAATGTGATACTTTACCTGTGATATTGTGTCAAGGAGCATAAAACCAGCGTGAATGGCTGAGGCAATTGAGAAATCCTAAATAGGAGAAGAAGCTCTGTCTCCTTCCAAAAAGCTTACTGTCGCAGCTTGCTGGGAAAAGCTGTCAAATGTGCTAACTGGCTTTGTCGCTAACATGATTATGCAAAGTAGATGATAGTAATAGTGCTACCCTGCCATCACTTACAATGGCATCTGCTCTCTTTCAATTTTATGTAATTTTCATTGAATTTAGGTCCGTCAGGTTGCCCTGCCATAGAATTTGTGTGAAAATGAGATCCTTATTCTAAGCAACTGATGCAGTTGAAGGAACATGAAGTGTTAAGACTGTTATCCATTATGCAAAGGAAGGAAGATTATTCCAAAAATGCAGAAAGATAAAATGGATTTAAATGTGCAAGTTTTCAGTTACTTCCATTCCTGACAAAAATTGAGGCTATTCTAAAGAAGAAGTCTGTAAATCACAGCTGGCCTCAGAATATTCTAACGTATGTGTTCAGATGGGAATTATGATATATATGTCATATCAGGCTTACAGACCTGATCCAGCAAAAAAAAAATATAATTTGGTATGAATCTGAGTTGGAATTTGGAGCTAATGCTCATTGCTGCTGGCTTTAAATAGCTAGGTATCCCCTACCTCAAAATAAATAATTGATAAAACAGGACCACTACCCATTTGAAGATGGACGGTCCTCACAGCAAAGCAGTTGAGCACATTGGTCAAGTCAGCATTTATCAATCCCCTACAAATCCTTCCAAGACCAAGGACAGAGTTTAATTACGTAGTGCTTCTTGTAGTAGGTAACAGTGCAGAAGCTGGTTATTGAAATCTGGGGAGGGAAGTAGAAAACTACTGATCCAGTGAACAGGCTTGTGCAATTAAGTCTCTCATGAAGGTAACATGCATAATTTGTCAAACTTCTTAAGCAATAGCTTATTGGCATCGTTGACATTTACATCAACTTATATCATCTATGAAATTTTTTTATGAAATCACCGAGTTTTTGTATACAAGCAGCAATGCACTGCAATAAAGTTCTGATTTTGCCTGATGAATCAGAAAACAAAAATTCGATAAGTGTTTCACCCCATAACAAAATGAATTGCATGAATTATTACCACGCTAATATCGTTAGTCACCCAAGGTCTTCCAGCCTTAGGAGATGCCATGGCATCACAGGCACGTAGAGCCTGTGATAGCTTCAGGTTTCTTCTACCAATGACAACCAGAGAACGAATTTGATGACAGACTATCTTGGCTTTGAAAGATAGGATCTAAAACTGAACTCCTTGTATTTAAGTAATATTTTCATACAACGATTATCAATCACGACAATGTTGTCTGCAGCTTTTCTTTAAACCTGTTTATTTATTTGAGTTTTTTTTTTTCCCTTCCTGAGATGCCCCAGGCATGCACATGGTGTAAACTGACACTACATTGGCTGTGAAGATGGAAACACTTCCACGCTTCAAATCTAATCCAAGTACTTGAAATTATTGCTATGGTTTCTCTGGCATTTCTGTGCTGTTTTAGAAGGAAAGACTGACTTTAAAATATGTGCTGTAAATTGCAACAACAAAAAAGTAGGAGTTGCAGGCCTGCAATATAGTAACCAACTGCCTCGTGTCTCCCCTTACAGACATCTCCTTAGCTGCAAAATAAGCAGGTACCAGAATACAGTCTATAAGAAATTCCACCTTTGTTGGTATCAATGGACTTTTTTCCCCCCTTGACTAACACTTAAGTGTATCCTTTGCAGCCGGTCTGTTTTAGGATTCACAAAAGACCAATGGATAATTGAAAATGGTGAAGAACTAAACTCAGACTTCAGGCAATTCCAAGTGAAGCTTCTCCTGATCCTGAACAGTAGTGTCTGTCTGCTTGAAAGCAAGTTCTGACCTATGTTAAGAGCATCTCCTACCAACAGAAGCAATCTAATTCCTTCTCCATATGATGGACTTCACTGTATGCCCAGTGACAAATTTGGTTGAACAGGTAAGCTCCATCACTGGAAATGTTGATTCAGCAAGCATTCCCTTCTGTGAGTAGCTGTATTCTCTGCGCATGGGAATGAATCAAGAATTATACAGCTCTGGTTTGTTTCTGTAAATCAAACACAGGCTTGAAATTTTGCAATTGACACAGAAATGTTTGTAAAACAAAACAGGAGAGAGGAGAGGCTTATTTTCCATGACTAATGGGGAGCAAAGATACTGCTACCAGCAGTTTGTGGACTCTCTTGTTTCCGACACTGGATCTAGAGACATATTTCTACACATCAGACAGATTCAGACTTTCTTTGACAAACTGACTCGTCCTTAATGGTGCTACTGACATTATCATTGCAAACCACATTTCAAACTAACCCACAGTTTCCACTGATTTCTGTAACAATTGTCTGGCCTGCTGCAGCTAGTTTGTTCCTATTATGTTATTGTTTGCCAATACATATGATCCATTCCAGGAAGCAACCTTAAACATCACCCAGATGTTGTAACCTAACAGATGCTGCTGCAGAATACGTGTGAGTAACCTCAAGTATTCAAAGTTGAAATGCAAAAAAGGGCCCTAGCATAATCCTCTAAATCCCTGTCTTGAATATTTACATCAAGGTTTGTATGTGCTTAAAGGAGTACATGTACTTTGTGAAAATCTGCTGCCACCCTCCGCCACAGTGAGCTGAGAAGGAAGTGCTGTTGTCATTTCATTGAGAGCTAGTCAGGTTCAGAGCTTGTCTGCAGCCCTTCTGAAGAATTTCTTTATGTTTATGCAAGCTCTTTTTTTATTTTAAAAGTAGCAATTTTGTTTTGAAAGACGATTAAGAAATAAAGCCTCAGAGAAGAAAATGATGATCTGAACAATCCTGATCACAACAATGCAACTGTCAAGAAAGCAAATCTCTTGTAAATTTATATGGACCAGATGGGTCAGTGTGAGTTTGGTTTGGTGGACAATTTAGGCACTATCAGTAGTAATAACCCTCAATAAGGTGTGCCATGAAGTCTTCTGATGGTGGTTTGGGACAGCCAGGCATTCATGAACTGATTCTTGTGCTCACCTGGAATTGGCTCATTAAATTCATTGGTTCTTTTATGCTCCTTTGTAAGCCTGGGACATGATGTATTTATTAAACTGCAAAATCAGTAAGATGACTTTTCCTTCCCCATTCCCCACTCTGCACTGCAATGTTTTGAAGCGTAACAGCAGCACTAATGAACGCCTTTGTGCATGCTTAAAAACAATTATTTGCACTGTTTTCAATTTATTTTTCTAAGGCTTGCCATCTGATGCCCATCTAATATGTAGCCTCTCTCTGCTGGGAGAATGAGCACATCAGATCACAAGGGAAAAGTTCAGCTGAAGAACATATGTTTGAGCAAACTGAATGTATCCTCCTGCTTCCATCTTTTTTGCTGCTCCCCCCCCATCTTATTTAGAATCAAATGCTATATTTTTGCCCCTGTAAGAAGCCAGGCAGGCCCAGTCAGAGAATGTACTCCCTGTTCCAGGTTCCTGTCTGAAACAATCAAACACACCTTTTTTCTAGGAACTTGGATAGCTGGAAGAAAGCTGGGGAGTGTCTCCTTGCCTCTTGTCTGGAAGAAGCAGTGTTGCTCCGAAGGGCTGTGTGACAGGACTCTAAGAACGCAGAGGCTTCTCATCTTTTTGGTTCTTCCTCCTTGACAGATTTCATGGGAGAAAAACAGATCTATTAAAAACTACCGTCACTGATTTATTAAAAGCTGTGTAAAAGGATCAAGTTCCAACTCCCTGTCCAGCTCTGTTAAAACAAAATTTGCCACAGATTTCAAGCTGAAATGACAGATTTTGAAGGTACAGATAAAGGTTACAAATCAGATCAGAATTCTTTTCCAGAGTTCCTCATCAGTCAGTAAGGATATGATATTTGGAGATACTGAAATATGTCAAGGTACCAAGATAACTTATCTTGTAGGAGGGTTTACTGACCTCAGACTGATTTGGTGCAGGACTGGGCCCCAAGTGTATTTCTGCATGTAAAAACCATGTGTGCAATGCAAATGGATTGATAGATACCTTCCCACTCTGCCAACAATTAAAAACAGCTATGGCTAGTGACACACTCAGCATTAGACAACAGTGACTTGTGAGCACATACCTCAGCTTTAGCTGTGAGTACTGTCCATGGTCTGGAGCAAAATGCAACATTTCTGCTTCTTGATTTCTGTAGAATAAAGCTGGTAATGCTCTTTAAGGCTCTCTGGAGGTTTCATTCACCTATGTGAGAAAAATTCCTTAGATTCTACACTAAAGATGTACTAAAAACAGCTAGCAAAGGTTAAATAACTGGTTTTAATGCAAAATTGTGCAGATGATATTCGTTTTATAAATGTTCATGCGACATACCAAAAATTACCAAGTATTCTGAATGAAGTTTTTATTTTGTTACGGGCTCTAACACATGGTGTTCCAAATTAATGACAGAAATAGTTGTAACCATATTGCTTATCTGAGAAATTTGATGCTTCTAGGAAGACTGTCAAAAGCTAGACATATTTCTCACTTGTTCAGGCTTCAATGTCTTAAGAAACACCACATCATCTTCCTGGGGGGCCACAATGTGATACAGAAAGGGCTGAGCACCCTTAGTTGACATAATACTCAGGCATGTCTCTAAGGCTGAGAACAGCCTAAACCATGGGAAGGAAAGGAGAAGAACTAAATTGTGCATGTCTCATATTGCTGATACCTAATTAAAAAGAAAAGCAAGATTTAAACCTGAACAAGAAGAGGGTAAAATTGTTAGAATCTGAAAAATCTGTTCAATTAGAGGAAAAAATCATCTAAAATATAAAAAGAGAAAAATTTAACTTTGGTCCTAATCCATGTAGTGGCTGTTTGTGGCATAATTATATGCTTCCATATGTTTCCTAGAGGCATTGTAAGAAAAAAGGAAATTTAGAAGCAGGCAAATATAATTATTTGTGATTGAAAGAAAATACCAACCAATTTATGCATATACTCTTCCTGTTGAATTAACATTATTCTACTGAATTAGATTATTTTCATATGCTATTGTACTTTCAGAGGTAGCCATATGTTTTTCACATTCGGTTTCACATGCTACTTTTTTTAATCATCAGAACTTAATGACATAAAAATTGCTATCTGAGCTGACACAGTTATTCCCTCTTGATGATAGTCTTTAAGTAGAAGCATGATGTGACAGATGAGTGTGCTGAAGCTCTGTGTTTCACACAGACTTAAAAATAAAATATAGAAAAAAATCTTCCTGCAAAACTTTGAAAACTATTCTATGGGGAAACAATTTTTCTACTCTGTAATTTACTTGCTTTTCTTTCTTCCTTCATTTTTCTAAGCCTAGTAACATGTATGAAAACAGGAATTTAGTTGTTCGGGAACTCATTTACTCCTGCTGTGCAGTCATCACAGGAAATCATAACCATCTCTTTTGATAGCAGATTAAGACTAGGTAGCAGCATAGACCAAATAAACATTGGAAGATTAAACAGGTCTGAGAGCCTTATTGGATTTAAGGCTGGATTTAATGGGAAAAGTATGCGGATTTGTATTTGAGATCAGCAAATTCTAGTCAATATATAAATTTTGCTCAAAATGAGGAAACTACTGTGAAGCCTAAGCTGTGTAAAGGCAGATTTGTCACAACCAGGACACAGGTACAAAGCTAACAGCAGACAGAAAAAGTATTTGTGGAGAATCCTGTACTCTTGATGTGAAAAGCCATTCCTGCAAGATCTCTGTCACTCTTAATTGAGCTCACAGAAACAGTCATTCTTGGAGAATATCAGCAGTGTTTAAACCAGACTGGAGTGAGAGATTCTTCTCCATTTTGAGAGAGAAGCCTGAATCCTGGTAGAAACCAGAATTTGTATTCAGGCATTCATATCCAGCATCCTTACCACTAAACTTTCCAAGGCAGCACACGCGATGCTTTGGGTTTAAGTCATTTCAAGCGTTTGCTTAATCTGTTTGAGGTATGAGCAACATATCAGGCCCCAAAGAATGACATGTGTTAGTTAATTATTTGAGTATCAACCGTACAGAAAGATTTCAATTTCAGAAAATTGCATTTTTGCCTTCCCACTTTTTATTATTTGGACAATTTGCATGAAGATAATGTGTTTTTGCCTGCGAGTTTCTGCCCCCACGGTTTTATTATTCACTTTGAACAAAACAGTTTTTCTTTACATTTGATGTCATTGTCATTTGCCATTGAAATCATTTTAATGCCACCAAAAGGATTACGATTTCAAGTGAGGAGTGAGCAATCGCACACCTGATCACCTGAGCAACCATGCCTGTGCGCCCAATAATGCCTAAGAGGTCCAAAAATCAATCAAACAACCAAAAAATGTACTACAGAGAGAATGACACATTATTTTTCTTCTCAAGTTAAACATTTTTAATGCCTTAAATGACAGGCAAAGCAGGTTCTGTGTTTTTTCAACTCCTAAGGCAGAGTTACCTGTTCTGCATCAGTGCCAGGCTCACACCAAACGATGCTCCTCTAACAATGGGGCATTTTGGGGTGCTGAAGCACCTTTCCCAAGAGAAATCTCCCATTTTGGCAGCCGCTTTGCTCCTGAGGATGGCGATCGCTGGGGTGGCCGAGGCCTTGCTGGCGGCAGGGCCGAGCCCCAGGCCCCTCTCCGACCTCTGGGCTCCTCCTTCCCCCTTAGGCTATCCCCAGCTCCCTGGGCTGGTTTATTTGGAGCCTCTTAGTGCACCTCTGCCTTCTCTTGAGCTTTCCTCATGCAAACGTGAAGTAAAAGCGGTACCACTGCCTTAGGATTACTTCACGCCCTAAAACAAAACCCCTCAGGGTTTTCACCCCTCAGAGAAACATCTCCGTGCCTTGCCTCCTCCCCCGGCTCTCCGCCTCCAAAACTAACCTAAAACCCCTCAAAAAACTCCCTTCTGTCCACTAAAAACCCCAAAGCGGGGCATTTCCCTTCCTCCCTCCGGCCGGCAGGAGCCGCTGCGGGCGGCGGGCGGCGGGGGAACGGCAGGGGGCGCCGGGGGCCCGGCGGCTGCGGCGCGGCCATGGGGGAGGCGGAGGGCGGCTCGGCCGCCGCTGTGGAGAAGCCGCCGCTGCCCTCGGCCGGCCCGGGGGCCGCCGCCGCCGTCGCGGCCGCCGCTGCCGCCGTCGCGGCCGCCGCCGCCGCGGCTGCCTCAGCCCCGGAGCCCGGCGTGCCCCCGGCAGCCGCGGCGGCGGAGGAGGCGGTGGTGGTGTGGAGCCCCGAAGTGGAGGTTTGCCTCTTCCACGCCATGCTGGGCCACAAGCCCGTAGGTGAGAGCTAGGCCGCGGTGAAGCCGCGGGCTCGAGTAGCGGCGGTGGCCGGGGAGGAGAGCAGGGCGCCGGGGATGGGCGGGGGGCGTGTGAGGGATTCCCCCTCCGGGGGTGGCACGGCCCCGGCCGCGCTGCGGTGCTGCCCCTAGCGGCCTCTCGGAGGCAGCCTCGCCTTCCCGGCCTTGGTGCCCTGGTTTTTGGGGTTATTTTTTTCACACAGCCTCACTAAAAGTTCTGGCCGCGTGGGGAAAGCGGTACCCAGTGAGGCGTTCTCAGCCCCTCCTCAGATAGCACCTCTAATGTAGGGTGAAAAAACGGCCGGGTACCTTTCCTACGTGATTTCCCTGTAATGACATTTTATATGGTTGGTTGGTTGATTTTTTGTGTATTTTTCTAAATTCTGTGGCACAAATAAGATTATTAGTAGCATTAACTGCACTGAACTCTCACCTCAGGTGTGAATCGCCATTTCCACATGATTTGTATCCGAGATAAGTTCAGTCAGAACATCGGACGGCAGATTTCTTCCAAAGTGATTTGGGACCATCTGAGCACCATGTATGACATGCAGGCTCTTGTGAGTATAAAAGAGGGACGCAGGCACACTCGTACCTGCTGTCATTCAGGAGTTTTGATAGGCCCTAATCACTGGACCTGAGCAAACCTTCATGTTACTGAGAATTACATGTTAGAGTGAAATGATGAAGTTTTTCTTGTATAAGAGTGTGTTAGGTGGAAAGCAGTAAAGCGTAAAGTGTTTTTTTTTTTTGTTTTTTTTTTTTCCCTATACTGTGTTCTGACTTTAGGGAGATTTTTTTTTTTTATTGCCAACATGCTGATCCAGCAAACATTTACACAGGTACTTAAGGACCAAACAGGGAGGTATACGTGTTTTTATTAAGAATTTTCCAGGATCAGTTTATAGAAATGATCTCTCATGATTATGGTCTGGTGTCCTCATCTCAATTATCTTGACCTTAGTAATCAGTTTGACATCAGGAGCATCCTGATTCTCTAGTGTCTGAGTATCTTGTTAAGAATTATTTAGCTACTAATTGCACTTAAAATAGTTTGGGATTGCATTTCTACATCCAAATTATTTATTTTACCAAAATCATTCATAAAAATCTTTCTTTTCTTTCTAAGCATGAATCTGAGATTCTTCCATTCCCTAATATAGAGAAGAATTTTGTTCTTCCTGATGAATTGATTCAAGAAGTGAGAGAAGGTAAGATGTGATAGCAGTCTCTTGCTTTCTGTTCTTCTAATCTCATCTTAGAACAAGTAGTTTAACGGAACTAACAAAAAAAGAACATAACATGCCAATACATGGCTATTCTTTCATTCTGGTGTATTAGGTCTATTCATGAAAAAGAGGTATTGAACAGATACAGCAGTATCTCTTGAATTTGTGAACTGATGACAGAACAAAACTATCAGAGAAAGGATCACGGTGCCTGTGTGGTTCATATTTCCCACCTATAAGCCTCTTTGATTCTCCACTGTAGGAGATAGGCCTTTGGTTAGATTCCATACATTATTTCTCCTATTCTTAAATATAATATAAATGGGATGTTAATATGGCACAAACAGGTTCTGCTTATACCATTTAGATTCAACTTCTCTTTCTGGGTGTAGGCAAAAGATATTTTAAACTACAGTGAAATGCTTCTCAATTATTAGGTGTAATAAACTTTATACTAAAAATGCAGTAGAGAATCATATCTAAGAATTGCAATACATTTTTCCTAATTAGCATTTTACTTTGTTCCTATTAATAATTTCAGTGGAACTTTTTTGTTGTGTGACATGCGCCTTGCTCTTAGTATTGTTGGACTGTTAGCTACATTTCTCTGTCACAGGACTGAAGAACATTTCCAAATTAATGCTGAATGTTGAACTGAATATTTGTATACACTGTGCACATATGCTGAGGCTACTCATATAGAAAGCTGAGAACCTACATATGGTTCTCAAAATGATCTAACCATTGCTTACTGATCATTCCTGTAGGAAAAGTAATGATTGAAGAAGAAGTGAAAGAGGAAATCAAAGAAGAAATGGAAACACATGCAGGTCCAGAAGAAGGTAGATTTGTATTTCTCTACTGTATAGTATGAGAAAAAACAACTACAAAAAAAACTCTGAAAGAAAGTTAAGCCCAGTTTTAGCGAACATAAAGTAATCTGTGATAGGATCTCATGAGAGAAATTACTGCCTATAAATCAAAAAAAAAAAAAAAAAGGTTACAAGACGGTATGCTTAATTAGGAAGGAAGGAAAAGTGGTTGTTTTTTCTTATTTTTTTTCCATTTTATTTGCATTGTCTTGCTTCTTTTAAATGAAGCTTATTAAGATCTTACGTAGAATGAAGTCAAACATGAACAGTAGTGATCCTGCTATTACCATGACAGGCCAAGCCAACCGTTAACTATGTATTTTCATAATCTTTACATCACGGAAAAAGTGGTGTGTTAAGATTGAGTGTAATAAAAGATCTAAACACACATTTTAAAGGTATATTAAATTTCTTATTCTGGATGTTCAGGTGTGTTTGGTATCTATAATACCAAATGTAATTACCATTTCTGATTATAAATTTCATAGAATGGTCCTATGTTGTGTAAGTGTTCCTATTTAGTATTTTAAGTACTGTTTTATTTCACTTTTAGCCTGTCAGTATACATGCCTATCTTTAAAGTAAATAATAAAAGCACGCTGTGCCTTTTGAAAAAGTGAGAATAATACTTAAAGTGTCTTTAAAGATGCTAAGAATTGATTGGCTTGAAAAGTTTTACGTAATATAAAGAAATTTGATATCAGTTCTTGTTTACCTATAAGTCTGATCTTGAATCATTACTTTGATTCTATTTCAGTTTTTGCACCCTCTGGAAGTTTAGGAAAAACAACTGAAAAGCCAAGCAGCAAAGAGAAAGAGAAAAGTTCATCAGATTCTGGGTCCAAAGAAGGATCTGATAAAAGGAAGCGCAACAGAGTCACTGAAAAGGTCTTAAATGCAAACAGTAATCCTTCCAGTCCAAGTGCTGCAAAACGACGCAGAACATAAAGCTGTGAAAAGCAGAAAAAATTAAGGATGGAACATTTAAAAACAAGTAGCAGGATAGTCATTACGTCAACTTTTTCAGAAAGGAGAAGATACCTGAGCCAGGTACTCGAAGAATCTGCACATTGGCTTTATGCGTACAAGACTTTGCCAGTCTTTCCTGATTTGTTTGCTGGTTGGCACTGAGTAGCCGAGCGATGGCTACCTTCTCAGGGCGTTCAGGAAGGAAGCTGGCAGCGTTTAGTGGTTTATGCGTTTGTAACAGTTGCTGTGTTTGCATTTCCAACCAGAAGCACACACTGTCTCGGCGTAGTTCATGAAACAAGTGTCGGTCATAACACAGAGCCTCAATTCATGAGAAGTATGGGTTATTTCTGTAATTTTTGAATTGCTTGTTTTTTGCCTTTTTTATTGTTGTGAATATCACAGACCCTCTATGGGTTACGTTGTTTGGCCGTTTTAATTTATGCAAACATAGCGTTTGTATCAAATGTCTGAATTTGTTGGTTCTGTAAAACTAAAATACTTTTAAATACAGATAACTACTGTGTTGAAGTATTCTTTCACACCATTTGCTGGAGAAATGTCAACTTTTACCTTTAGTGATGTAAATATTTTCGGTTTTTACAATTTTATATACTGTAAGTAGAGTGAAAACGATAATGCCCCTAGAGAGAATAATTAATGTGTCCTAAATAAAGCATCCAGCAGCATCACATGGTTTTGAAAGGGAGCAGCTGAGCTGTGCCTAAACCTGAGGGTGTTGCTTCATCCATTTGTACTACAATAGTATAAAACTGGGGGGGGTTGTACTTTGTTATTTATTTTTAAAGCGGTTTTATAAAATGTTAAGTGGAATTGGTACTGCAAAGCATTAACCCTGTTCTACAATTTAATTTTTTTACTGATGTTGTAACACTTTTTATATGCTAGAACACTAGGATTGCAGTCACTATTTTTGAGCGGTGCAAAGATGGACCGCGGCCACCAAAAAGCCACGTGACCGGGCTGAAACACTACCGAATTTGTTCCACCGCGTTACTTATTAGTTAATAAAAGGAATTCTCGCTTAATCTGTCCGCATTGCTTGCGCGGCGAGGAGCCCAGCACCCACCTCACCTAACGTGTCCTCGGCCCCCCCCCCCCCCCCAGTGCTGCTGGCTGTGAGGGGCAGGGCCGGGGCGGGCTTTAGCACCGCGATTCCTCCTCCTCTTCCTCCTCCTCTTTTTCTTCTTCCTCCTCCTCCTCTTCCTCGCCCCCCACGTGCTGGGCTTTGTGCCGGCCCCGCCGCCCCTTTCGCTTTCCCTTTCCCCGCCCCGCTCCCCCATGGCGGCCTGGCTCGGCCTCAGGCAGGAGGAGGCCGAGGCAGGGGCTGAGGCGCGCTCATGGCAGTACGACTCCACCTGGGAGGAGGACGACGACGAGGAGAAGGAGGAGGAGGAGGAGGAAGAAGAGGAAAAAGAGAAGGAGGAGGCTGGCGATGAAGACCGGCTGGAGGATGCGGAGGAGCCGGCGAGGGGCTCCGGGCAGGCCCAGGTGAGTCCCGGTGGGTTTGGGGGGGGGTCGGCGGGTGCCACAGGGGGGGCTCCGAGGCCTCAGCCCCTCATAGCCCTTCCCTGCACCTGCCGAGCCCTCCCGCCGGGGATTTTGGGCCCTTTTTCTCCTTAATACTCAAATTTTCAGTCAGCAACCGGAGCAGCTTAAACGGCTTGCAGGGAGCCGAAGGTGGTTTGGGTTGTGGTCGCCGTTCTGGCGCTGAGCAATTATTTTTAATTGCAGCTTCGTGCTGCGGAAGCAAATCTTCAGCCCCCCCAAAAAAATCCAGCCCGTTTGGAAACGAGCTCTGCAGGGAAAGGTTGTGAAGGCAGAGGTGTGCTGGGGCTCTGCAGCTGCTTCAGGTTTCAGCAGGCTGCGATGTGCTGGGTTCTCATTTATTCTTTATGTCGTAAACACAATTTCTGTGTTCTGGGGGGTGCCAGCCGGTTGACTGCACTTCACACGGGCACTTTGACTTTCATACATCAGTGTTTTTCAGCAGCTCTTTGGTTTTAATCGTTTTGTGTTAGTATCCTACTCTTTCTACAGTGTCCTTGCCTACGCTCTTTCATGCCATCGAGAACCATCACATCTGTTCGCTTACAAAAAATGAACTGTAAGGTTTTATTTCTTGTAGCCATTTTTTTTTTCCTAGGGAGCGTGTTATAGAGCAGCTCTGAAAGTGGAAAAGATTCACTGGTGGTCTAAAAACTGCAGGTACGCGTGCAGTTGTGATGAAAAGTGCGAGCGCTTCTCCCACTGCCTTAAAATGGTGTTAATTTGATGTAAAAAGAACTTGTTAATTTTATCTAAAATTCCTAAACTTAGCATCAGTGTTCTGAGTGTCATCAACTTCTGCAACACGGCTTTGCAATTGCAAAACTTGTTCTCCGTTTTTCAGCCTTCAGCTGAAACCCATTACTGTTCATTAATTTAACTCCTCCCCTTTCAAGGAAAGCGAAACTTATCTTCTACTTTAGTTTTGTTTCAGTAAATTGTCCTCAGAATAGAAATAGGCAGATAAAGCTGTCTAATTAATATATTCTTAAAGGAGTTTAATACTGAACTTTAATCTTATTTTATAAACATTAAGTGAATAAAATAATCTCACTTATATAAAAAAGAACATTTATATACACATATATATAAATATATCTGGTAAACGTAGTTTTCCAAACACCGGCGACTTCATACCATAACGTGCCCTCTATACTTTGCAAACAAAACCAAAATGTTAATGCAGATGTATGTGTACATTTTCATGGGATTTACTGCAGGGAACATAGTGAAGCCTTAGCTATGTATGCAGATCTGTGAAAGGTCACAGATATTCCATTAGGAATAGCTGTGGTACTACACAGAAAATCCTTGCTAGTTTCTTTAAGTGACTTGCGTTGTTTGATGGCACACTGTCATTTTTCTTTTGTTCATAGTTAAAGCTCTGGTTTTGTGTACAAGCTCTAAAACCTCATAAAACGCCTCTCAAACTTCTAGATTATCCTTTTTGAATGTGTTTTGTTCTTCAGATTTTTTTTCCTAGAGCAACTTCTGGACTATGACAACAGTAAAAAGCAAGGAGCATTTTTTTCACTCCAGTGAGTGGACTTTTCAAACTTTACGTTACGAAGAACGATGTTTTCCCTGAGACTTACGGAGTATTGCTCTGCATCTTTAAAGAGTTCTTCCTTCGGTGGTGAATGCGTAATCACCTTTATCTTTCAGTGCCTGATTTATTTATTTTTTATTTTTTTTAAGGGGAGTGAGGCTGAGTACAAAAATATCTGCTATCAGTTGTGCATTGACAACCTGCCTAAGGCATGAATCAGTTTCCAACATAAGTTCCTACTTCTGCTTGTATTACACTAATTCTAATTCTTCTCCCCTCAGTCTAGCTGGTTTGCTATATTCAAGAAGCTACTAAAGTGTTTTCTCAATAAGGAGGTTAGAGTTTTTTATTATTCTTTTTCACTACACGCTTTCAAAGCCTTCTTCAAATTTTACTTCTGTGTTTGCATGTCACTTGTGCCTCTTGCAAATGCTCCAGATTTGCAATCTGAAATTCCTGCAAGTGTATCATTTCACCTCTTTTGCATTCCGGTGCTTTTAGCTTCTTCTAAAATTAAGTGTAGAAAATCTTGGGGTTTGTGCTCATTTGAAAAGTTTGCTTATTAGTCTGCTGTAGTGCACAGGGTTCATGCTCCATTGCTCAGAGCCATGTAACAAGCCCTGTAGTTCTGCCTTCTCCTAACTCTCCACCAACAAAAAGCTTCAATTGCTCCTCAAGGATTCTGTCTTCTTTCTTGTTTCTTTGTCTTGTTGATGCTTTGCACATCCCCTTCAGTTGGAGTTGGTTTTCAGTTTCCAGCCAAATACCGTCCATGTATTGTCCATGTTTCCAGCCAGTTCTGTCCACTTACCCTCTCTAGCTTTGTTCTCTGCTTTCCTCTCACTCTCCACAAAGCAGTGCAAGTTCTGATTGATGCGTGGCATTGCTGGAGAGGGAAACCCACCTAAAATTGCTTGACAGTGTTGTGAGAGAAATAAGGAGGTTGGATTTATGCATACAAGTTTGTCTCCCTAATTTGGAAAGAAAGGGCAGGTTATGTTTCTGTGTGGCTTGAATTGAAGTTTATAGAGACCCAGGAGCAACACCTCCGTGGACAGATGAGGAAGTAAAGAGAGGAAAAACTCAGACATCTTGTTCTTTGCTGTGCTCCAGCCTGCTTTCTTCCTGGATCTTCTTTCTAAGCCAAGTTAGATAGAAGTAACACAATTTTGTAAGGTGCTGTTTCTGTATCTCTGCTTATTCTTCAGCAAACTACTCCTTTCTCAAAATTGGAGGCAGTTGATTGTCTTTCCCAGCTAACTGTGTTAAAGGACATTATTTTAAACTCTTAAGCATAAAGAATGTCTGTAAATTGATTCCCCTGTAATTGGTAGTAAAGTTCTCATTAATTTCACATGTATCAGGATTTCATCTGTGGGTTTCAAAACCTACAATTAAAAGCATTGAATTTCGAAGTGCTAAATCCTAGTTTGTGCTTACATCTTGAACAAAAGATTAATACTGACGTTCTGGCTGAGCATATTTCCCAGTCTTGGGTTTGAAGCTGCATATTTATTTATTTTTTCCAGCATTAACTGTGTAGCAAAGCTTTTTATACTTAACATGCATTTCTAACCATTGTATTGGCAGAACAGATCACAGGGATGGGCACTAGTGCATGGATTGCTAATCTTGTGTGGGCTGTGTGCCTTTGGGAAATGTACTGCAGTGTAGACAGGCGTTATTTTAAGACATCACAGGTTAATACATCTTAAAAAATAAAAAATAAAAAAGTTTTTTAAACTCTTGTCACCAAAATATGGGGGAATCATAGTGTGTAAATATATATGTAAAATGTAACTTTAGAAATTCTGTATTGATGACCTCTCTCTATAGATAAAGCTTTGATCTCTCTACTGCTGTGCATGCTTCGTAAATTTTAACAATCAACAGGTCTGTTGAAGGGATGACTTCGTTGAAAGAAGGTGTTACAAAATCTAATCCCGTTCCCACATTAATTAACAGAACCAGTGATCAGCGTTTGCTGTTCAATAGGAAGTGATTTTCTTTTTCACTTTTCTCTAGGCGAAGGAGGCTGAGAAGTATCCAATGAAGTTTAAAAATAATTCAGGAGATCATTTGCTGCTTCTTTCTTCTAAGTTTCTTAAAACACTGATTTTGCAAGATGGTGCACAGCTTATCCCTGTTTCACAACAACTGCTCCCAGTGTTGGCTGGTGCTGAACGCTAGTTCTGGTGTGCTTTGCATTGGCAGGATACTTCTGTTCACAAGCAGCCTCGTTCATTTTGATAGCTCTGCCTTGACATTTCAGAATGCTTTTCAGTGGTTTTTCATGGTTTGAGACCAGATGGTTCAGCACATAGCAAGACTAAATCTGTATTGCTTATGAATTGTAACAAAATCTGAAGTAATCCACTTAAATATACCTAAACACACACATAATTCAGTTAAAATGTGTTTTAAGTGATGTCATGCTTGCAACTTTCACAAAGTTCAGAGGAAGAAAGGAAGCTGTTCTTTGTGATTTCAGTGTAGATGCTACAACTGAACTGAATCCACCATATCTGTGTAGTAAGGAGAACCTGATACCGAATTGTCAGGTGAATGTGGCTCTGCAGTTTTTTTCTATAGGAATTTCAATTATGAATCATGTGAATTCAGCTGTAACTAGGTAAATCTGTCACTTGGCAACTAATAGGAATCATGCGAATTACTGCTCTGGGTATCTTCATCTGGTATATATTTATTTATTTGGTTTCAATATGTTTCCTACTAAATGCTTTCTCTTTGTAGGAGGAAAGAAGTTCAAATTTGTTACCGTTGTCTCAGATGGGTTTTCAGGTAGGCTTGGCATAAAGTTTTGTCACTTGGAGAGATGAGCAGTAATGAAGATGATTGTCACGGGAATAAAATAGGCAATGTGACCATGTGGCTCTGTTATTGTTCACTGTCTAAATCATGATGCCACATCAGCAAGGCTGTTCTAGATGAGGAAGCAAAGATGAAGAAAGTTTCACTTTAATAGTGTCTAGAGGCAAAAGGAGTCTTGAATGATCTTTCTGTGTCTTGAATTCAACAATTTAAAGTATGATCTCTGTCATGACTAAGGTATATAGTGACTCAGAGACAAACAGATAAAGGTTTTTAAAAGATGAACTAAAACCCAAGTTAACAAACAAAATGAGATTTTATCATTCAGAGACTTTCCAGCTAATTCTGACCATTTCTGTAGGAAAACCTGTCTGGGATAAAAGATAAGCATAAAACACAAAGACCCTGATTAATAAGACTGGAAATACAAACAAATATTTTGGTTCAAGGAGATGGTGTTAACTTCTTGTAATCCTAAATAGCCTTCAGGAATACAGGGGAACAACTATGGTAGAAACTGGCAGTTCTTGGGTTGCTGGGACAGTAGGGTGGAGGGTGCAAGGGAGGAGCATGCGTGAGAGATGCTGAGTTCAGTTTTTTCTTTCCATTTTTATTTTTTTTTTTCAGAAGACGACTTTATTCTGGATGTCTGATCTGTCACTTTTCTCTAGTTCTCAGGCAGGCGCAACTGGAATGCAGCAAGAGACTTGCAGAGATACAGGCATCGTTACCCGGTATGGACTTAATGATAATGCACCTCTCTTGTGGCTCTTCCCCACTGCACGCTAAGTTTAGGAACATGTTCTAGGTTTGAGGACACCCTCTTATCTTTACATCGACAGGCTCAGACCTTTAAAGGTTTAGTTTGTGAGGGGGAAGGGATAACATGCATGTGGGTGCATCAGAAACAAGCTGTTATTTCCCAAAACATTTAAAGGATTTAGCCTGTGCTGGGAACAAGAGGGAAGGAAAGTAAGAAGCATTGAAGTGAATACTGCGCTTGAAAACAATGCTGCTTGTTGATTTCTTATTCTCATCTCCAGGGTTTGACAGAACCAGAAAATGAGGAGGAAGAACAGATGTGGAACTTGAGCTTTTACAAAAATGAAATTGTTTTTTTGCCTCAGGGTGAGTACTTTGCTTGATGACTGCTCAGTGCTGCTCTACTGCAGCTGTTTAACTTGGTGAAAGATTAGTGTGGTCCATGTGGGACAACGATTTAAAAACAAAAAACACGTGCACACACACACCCCAAAAAAATAATCCCCTAAAAATGTTTTTGTTCCTGCTGTATGTTCCTTAATTTTTGTTTGCTAGTAGAATACTAGTTGTTTTTTTTCCTGACTTCTCAGGATAGTTGTCTATTAGAGAAGCTAATGTCTGTATACTAATGCCTGCTGATGGATAATGGGCCACCTTGGATGACTGGGTAGCTTTTAATTTTCATTTGGTGTTATTTCTTCTTGCCTCACTTTCTATTTTTTTTCTCTTCAGGTTTGCATATTGAAACTCTGCTTGAATTGTGGTGGGACAACTATGAAGTTCTGGAAGAAAACCATTCATACATACAGTGGTAAAGTGCCTGCATGAATATAATGCCTCTTTTAAGTCAGTTGTATGTGCATTGCTGAATTTGGCTTCCCAATAGACCAAGAGTTAGTCTTGAGCTTTTGACTGAAACTTGTCAGGTTGTGGGTATTATTTTTATTTCATTTTTTTCCCAGATTCTTTTGGAAGCAGTGCTCTGGAAATCCTGAAGACAGATTTCCAGTGCAGCTGTGACAATAGATCTCAGTTGTGAATGGTCTTTTGACGTACTGCAGAACAAAATATTAAGGCAGTGAGAGATGCAAATAAGTATGTTGTTACAACCTGTGTGTACAATTATTTTATGGAATGGATTTGTCATGAATTGAAGTACTTTCATGTCCATAAGTATATGAGCTCTTCGAGAGGCACCTGTGATAGCACAATTATTGGAAAGATTTAACAAAGTGGGTTCCCTGGGCTGAGTGTCATCTTTGATCACCTGGGCTGAAAACTTTTTTCCTCTTAGGCTATTCCCTTTACGTGAACATGGGATGAACTGGCGTGCCAAACCACTAACACTTCAAGAAATTGAGGTATTTAAAGCTTTTAAAAAAATTTTCCCTGAATGCCTTATATTTGAAGTCTAGCTTTTTTTCTTTTCCTTTGCTTCCTTGGGGACCTAATGTGAACAGGGCTTGCTCAAGTGCTGTTAAGCAGTTGTCTGTCTTATGTATGTCTGCAAGTTGCTAGCAGCAAATGAAGTGATGAGTGATAAAATTAATCTGTGTTTAAAATTCAAAATGCCACTTAACGATGCAGGTAATTAGAGAGTTGCAGCTTGTACTCATTGGTTTCCCTTGTTTTCAGGCTTTTAAGAAGTCCACGGAAGTCATGGAAAGGTTTATACGTGCTTACCAGCTCATGTTGAGATTTTATGGAATAATTCTGACTAACCAGGAGACTGGAGAACTTGAGAGAGCAGAGAATTGGGCTGAAAGATTTCAAAACTTGAACCGGTAAGTCTCTGTTTATACTACTGGTAATTTACTACAGCCATACACTTTTATGAGAAGAAAAAAAGTCAAAGTCAATAAAATCTTCAACCTTTGGCAAATAGAGGCTTTTGTTGATAAGAAGGCTAGCTAGTTAATGTATACTTAACTTGTCTCAGCCTATGACTATATGTTGTCACACTCTGTCACTTGATAAAGATGTAAAGAATTTTATAATAAGTAAACCAGGTGAGACTGATTTTTCTTCTGTATTCAGTGCAACTGTTAACAGCAGGCATTTTTCTTGTTGGCTTCCTAAAGGATGAAATACAGGTTTGGAGATGCTGATATTTGCTCTGCAAGTACTTGTGTACTATAAAATCTATATTTTAAGCAGAAACTACTGGAAGAATTTTAAAGGTAGCAAAGATGCCTTTGTGTTAAGCATTTAAGCTACAAAATAGGAGTGTAACTATGTGCTTCCCTGATTGTTTATAAAGCTGCCTTAAGCTGTGTGAAAAGCTTTGAATTCTTGGTTGAAAAGTGCCCTGCAAATCATTGGTAACATTCTGTCCACTTGGTAACATTATATTATTGCAGGGCTTATCATAGAGGTAGTGTTAACCTTTAGTATTCCAGTATCTTTAGTGGTGTTAAAGTCTAAAAGGACTGGGTATACTCAGAAGAAAAATCAATTTTAAGCGTGTCAGGTATTAAAAAAAAAAAAAAAAAAAAAAAGCTGTTGTGTCTGGCTTAAGTCCTGAAGTCGTGAATCTCTGGCAGCATCTTTACATGGCTGTGTTCTTAAACTTTTGTACAGTCTTACCCTGTAGATCACCGTCAGGGGCAGGATATTGGGCTGCATGGGCTTGTCTGTCTGACCCAATATGGGGGATTTATTTACTGGTGGATGATGCAGAATGTCAAATCGTTTCCAAGCAGTTGAGGCATTTATTCCAAGCAGTCCCAGAAGGGCTAAGAAGGTACTGTTGAAGGTAGACAGCTGCAACAGATGCATTAAAATTAAGCCAGCCTGTACTCCCATCTGTGCTGTGAAGTAGCCCTCTTACAGATCCCTGTCAACAGCACACAAAGCATTCTGCAGGTACCCCAGAGGTTCGTTATGACTTGAGGCTTGTAAGGCTGTCACTTAACTTTGCTCATCTGTTTGTCTCAGGTTTAGCCACAACAATTTGCGGATCACTCGCATTCTGAAGTGCCTGGGGGAGATGGGATATGAACACTATCAAGTGCACTTGGTAAAGTTTTTCCTAACTGAAACTCTTGTTAAGGAGACGTTACCAAATGTCAAGAGAAGTGCCTTGGATTACTTTCTATTCACTGTCAGAAGCAAGCAGAAGAGAAGGGAACTAGTCCACTACGCTTGGCAGCACTACAAACCTCAAGACAGCTTTGTATGGGGGCCACATGACAAACTCTCGAAGTACAGACCCCGCTCTGCCAAGTCACAGCTGCACCAAACAGTTGGAAGTAAAGAGGAAGAACCTGATAGAAAATGTGATGATTCTGTGGAAAAGAGTCAGAACCCATCTCTAGAGGAAGACCAGGAAGTGTTGCTTAAAGCGAATGAAGAGGACATGAGAGAGAGGTTAAGTGAGAGTGTTTCAGAGGGAGGAGATGGTGAAGATGAGAAGGAAGCTTTGTTTACCCAGCAGGAAGAGAATGATTTCAGCAGTAAGGCTGAAGCACAGGGTACGGCAGAGAATGATTGTGCAAAGGAGAGCAAGAAGAGAAAACTGGATGCAAATGTGGCAGACGATATAAAGAGTGAACCATTGAAAAGCCCTCCTGATATTGAGAAAATTTCCCGTAATCTTGGTGAGTGTGCACTCGATGCAGAAATCTCCCCCTCAAGCTCCCTCCTGCAAACAGAAGAGGGCCAGGAAACACTGAAAGAAGACAATGTAAATGCCAAAGACTTAACAGTGCCAGAGACTGCTGATGCCACGGTAAAACGGAGGAAAGTGGATAAAAGAACGCAAAGAAACAAAACATTCAACTTGGCCATAAACCTGAACATGGGGCTGCCAGCCCGCAGTGCCCAGTTGCATCCACCTGTTTCAAACGCAGAGGCTGAGGAGGAAAAAGCTGCTGAGAAAAAAATGACTGAGGAGGAGGTTAGTAAGAAGGATAGGGGTGACGCTAATGGTGGGGTTCTGAGCTGCCCAGCTGCTTCCATGCTTCCTAAGACTAGCTGGACATCTCCGCCAAGTGATGGCTTGGAGTTAGGTGCAGAGCAAGTCACAGCAAAGAGTGACCAGCACCACTGTGATAGCGTGCTCCTGGGAAGGAAAAGTGAGGCAGATGGGATAGAACAGCATAAAAAGGCAGCAAATGCATGTGAAGAAGAAGCAAAAGCCACGAGCAAGAAACAAGTTCCAGGGAGTCTTGAACAGAATATGACATCTGCTTGTCCTGAACAAGACAGTGCTGAGCTTGCAATACAGGAAACTGATAGCTCTGAGCTGCATGCAGCAGAACCTGATGAAGAACAGGTAGCGGAGTGAGACCGGCACAGCAAACACTTGAGCAAGCAGAGATGATGTTGCCCTAACTGCTGGGAGCCAGCTTTACTGATTTGTACACCACAGACACATGGAAAAATAAACTTTATTTGGACTGATCCAGGCTAGACCCTGTGTCACTTTCACCCTTCCACACTTTTTTTTTTTTTTTAAGTCATCTGTAGTGATTTCATTGAGAACGAGCTCTCGGTTACCCTAAACAGGAAAACTTTAAATGATTTGTCATCCTAAACAGGCTGTGTCCTGTTCCTGTTTTATATCTGATGTTCAGAACTATCATGGAGCAACAGGGATTTTTGCACTTTGCTTTGGTTCTGGTATGTCCCTTTTTAAAGAAGAGGGAAATTAATCAGTTTCCTTGTTTGAACTAGGAAAGTATTTATTAAATACACAAACTTTACTGTAAGATAGCATGCCTGATTTGCCAGACCTTTCTATTACCGTGGAACTTCTTTATCATTTTGCATCATGTGGGAGTGTAGTTGCCTTTCCTCCTGTAAGAAAATAGGTTTGAGTTTAGACTGGGATAAAACGTAAGGCCATAATGTGTCTCTGACCAGTATTAACCTTTGTGTCCAGATACTGTCCTCCAGGGTGCAGAAACATTGGGTAACTCTTCCCTTGATCCTCAGCAGAAGTTGGCTTCTTAGTGCTTGTTAGATTTGTTAAGAACACAAATTGTCTACTGGTTTCTAAGAGATACCTTCAGGCTTTGTGTAAAGCTGGCTGGAGCTGCTCTTCCCCATCTTCTTCCACCACCTTCAGGAGCTTGATAGTCTTCCACAGCTATATATGCCCGCTGCTAGTTCAAAGGTCTTTCTTCCTCGATTGCTGAAACGGAATAAATATTTTGTCATTGCATCTCTTCAGATTTTGGTGTTGCTTTGAGATGACCTCTGGGGCTATCCTTCCTGCAGGCCTGCTGCGTGCAGTTAGCTGTCTCAAATCTCACCCGCTTCCTAGCTGTGGCAGGATCATTCTACCATTAATGATCAGCGTGTCAGACAGCGAGGGCACGTTCGAGTGTAGCATGTCTGCTAACCACTTGGGGCTTTGTTGTGGGCCGGTTAATTGAAGCTTTAATTGGTGGGGGTACGCTTGTCTGGTTTATTCATTTACAGCCCTTAAGAATTTACTTTCAGCCCTTGCCAGCTCCTTGCCTGCCTTAATGTTACTGACCTCTCTGCGAGCTGTTCTGCCTGACCTGTGCAGGATTCAACCGAGTTTGAAGGAGCACTGAGCAATTTAGCACTTTTGCTCCTGGAGATTTACAACAGAGGACGTGTTTCATGAAGCAGAGGAAACATTTTCAACAGCCAGAAGGTCTGGACTCGCGGTTTGCTCAGATTGTTTGTTTTAGTTTTGGGCTTTTCAGGTGCTGTTTGTTTTGTGTAGGGGATGGCTAAAGGCTTGCTTGCCTCATCAGAGAGCAGATGCAGTAGCCTGTGCAACGTCAGTGTCTCCTCTCTCTGCTACAGCTCTTCAGAAGTTCATCTTTCAAGGAATTTGATCTATGATTGGCCTTCCCAGACTGTAGGCCCTTGTGCAGCATGCCACATCCATGCGTGTGGGGATAAAAAAAATAAAAAGTCTGCAGGCTTTTTATTTAATGCTCATGGTCACACACATGCTGGAAAAAGGCTTTAATGTTTTTTAAATGACTTTCTTATGAAAAGATGGTGTTAAATTGCCAATAAGAATACACTTACCTACAGGTATAAATACTTGAAGATGTTGAGTGAGAATTCTTTAATAAAAGATAAGTAAAAAAAAATTGTTAATTATGGCTTTTGTACAGATTTATAGTAACTTTGTTATTTAATGAAGTTTTCAGTGTGAACGTATGCTCAGTCGGGGCATAGCTCATAAATCTGGTGTGGTGATGTGCAGTTTTTGTGTTTAATGGGGTTTCACTGTGAGCTCTAGGCTGGAGTGCTCAAAACGAGCTGTTCCCTGCTGTGGCCAGTTGAGTTTTGGCTGTAGGTGTTTGCAGCGAGTTCCCGGGCTGTGTTCTCCAGCATTCAGAGCTGTATGGCAGTGTTACATTAATGTCACCTATTAAAGCATGACTTCAATGCATACCAGTTTCCTTATGTTTTTTCACCTTTGAGGGCAGGACATGGCCATGGACCTGCTCTGCCTGCCCACCCTGTAATTGTGTGCTGCTGCTGGGGCACCTCGAGCATTTCCAAGCACAGCTGGTAATGCCGAGGTCTGGTGGGCTGTGTTAATGTTAATCTGCTCCTTATTCCACCTGGAGGTGGTGAGCAGCCCTCCTCCACTACCATAAAACCTGGCTAGTGAGTGTTTGTGGGGAAAAGACACTTTTTCCCTTGCAGACTCAGCTCACAGCAGCTCTCCAAGCTACGAGCAAGGCCCAACAACCAAAGGTGCGGGAGCACACATCGATTTATGCTCATCACTTCCTGCTGGGTTGTCGCTTCAGTAACCCCTTTCGAAGCTGAAACCATCATCCTTCCCTCGTCTTGCTCAACAAAAGCATGTTGCCACTGAGTGGAGCTGGGGAAGGTGATTTGCTTTGCCTTCCCTCTTGCTCTGCATGAAGCAGTTCCCGCAACCACTGCTCTCCCTCAGTGGGGTTTGTGGTGTCTAATAAAGCATTTTGATTTACTTTGAAGCCACCTGAACACATACAGATGCACGTTCCCTTTCTGTCCCCAGCTGCCTGTTCCAGAAATTCTTGCAGAGCATAGGTAAATGTTTGAGCTCTCTGTCCCCCATCAGAGCTGGTGGAATATTGGCTGCTGGGGAGCTGGACAGGCACTCAGTGTTTGCTCATACAAGCCTCCTGGCACAAGGATGTCAAACTGAAGTCCGGTACTTCATTTTTAAAGCTTTGCTTTTCCTTTTCTGCTCTCTTGCTAGCCAAATGAGCTGTGTTATTTCAGTCCTGACGCGTATTTCCACTGTCTCCGTTTGCAAACTGCTTTGGATGAAGTTGTCTTTAACAGATGAAGTATGGAACTATTTGTAGGAGGTGTTTCTTTGTTCTGTTTCAAATCCGCTAGCTGGTAACTGTCACGCTTCCTTCCTTGCAAATATTTCAAAGGCAATTCTTTCTTAGTTTCTTGCAGCTCCCAAGAATTTCTCCTTTTTTCTTCCTGCTCATGTCTCTGTGATCATCTGTCCTCTGGTCAGGATTCATCACTTCCTCAAGAAATCACCTTGGCTTTCTTTGGATCTCCATGGAGAGAAAAAGAACTGAAAAACAACCAAACAAAAAAAAAAATCACACACACCAAAAAACCCCACAGATGTGAATACACTTCCAGTGCTAACAAAGCATCCTGCAAAGCAGTGAGTGCATTTAGCTGTAATTCATCTTGCACTTGTTACAGGTATATTAATTCCTCTGGTGAAATTGAGTAGCCTCAGGCGCTGGCTGACTCTCCATCTGTTACTTTTTAATCTGCCCAGCACTGAGGCGGTGATGGGCTTTGAGAAATGCCCCAGCTGAGACTTAAAGAACGTATTTATGTCTCTAGCTGGAGCAGCTGAATTTTTCTCCTGTGCGTGTCTGTAAGTCCAGCCCTTCCTTAGGCTCCCTCCCTGCTTGCTGGGGGTGCCCAGCAGGGCATGAATGAGAGCCTCTCTTCTGAGGGACTGCTGCTCCCCCTCCTGCTCCCACCTCCTTGCAAAACCTCCTCTTGCCTCGGAGCTCAGCCCCTCTTGCCCGAGCTCCTGAGCTCTGCCCCTCCAGCTGGAGCCGCAGGTTTATCTGGAGGCGAGGACTTTCATTTGTAAGCTGAGACCCAGGAGGAGAGAAACCGTTTGGCTGCCCAGGAGTAACAGCGTGGGCACGATGACTGCATTCCCCACTCTTGGGCTCCTCGTCCTTTGTCAGCTATTAGCCACCACCTCAGCTCAGGTAAGAATTTTCTTTTACGTTTTATGCTCAAGAAACGAGTCCGAGGGAAAGATAAATTGCAATGCGCGTATGTTATAACTGCAGGATGAAATGTGGCAGTAGGCAGATTATTAATCTATTGTTTTTTTTAAAATGTGCAAGTTGCTTGGCACTGTGTATGAAAACAGCTATTTTCATACCCACACAGGTAGGCTTTTAGTTTTTATCCTCGTGTACAGAATCTGCTGCTTAAGTTTAAAAAGTACTGTCCTCCTATTCAGGCGTGCTGTTACATGAGATAAAGCTTGGTGAAAGGGAGACCTGTTGGTGTAAGAGAAACAATTTTCTTTTACGATGAATAATGCGTTGTCAGCGAGACTAGGATGTCCTAATCTGGTCCTTCATGAGCCAGAGAATTTCTTATTCCTTCCCTGAATCAATTTTAAAACTTTATGAAATAGCATATTTAATTCTTATTCGCTTCATCCATGAAGCTGTATTAAGCTTCCCTGAATGATGTTAATGTTACTGCCTGGGGAAGTAGCTCCTCGGTGAGGTTTTTCGTTGTGCTAGTGAGGAATTTTTGCAGTCTGGCTTGGGAATTCAGAGCTGCTTCCACAATGGAACCTTTGTTCGCTAAAGCAACAGCAAGTTGCTCTCTGGAGCCCTCTCCATACAGAAGTCATTTGTTGGACCTTTATTTCCTTTCCCCCACATCAGACCTCCAAAATCCCAGATTTTCGAGTGACATCCTGCTCAGAGAGGAGGTTTTCCCTTTCTCGTTCCGTCTTGAGCAGTGTCTGGCTGGCTCCATTGCCCTATCAGCCCATCAGACTGGGTCTCAATGCATTTTTAATGCCACACACTTTGTACCTATTTTTCATGGACTTTGCCTTTCCTCCCCTGCCCAAAATAAAGTATTCCCATAGGCAGCGAGGACTGAAGCCTGAACAACCAAACTAATTTGCTTCCCAGCAAGCAGGTCTTATTCCCAACACGGTAAATGTGCTGGGAACCCTGAGGATGTGCTCAGTCAAAAGGGTTTTCCAGAGAGCCTTGTTTGGGTCCTGAGCTCCTCCAAGTCCACCCGGGATGCTGGGGGGACCCTGCGGGATGGGGTGGCTGTGGGACTCAGACATTGCTTTCTGATTTAGTCTGTATGTTTCTGCTGATGCAAAAACACTCTTCTCTTTCTCTTCACCCCCCCAATCCTTCCAGAGAGTAGGACCACAAGGCCCTCCTGGACCCCGAGGACCCCCTGGACCATCTGGCAAGGACGGCATAGATGTGAGTGCCATGCGGCAGAGGGCAGGCTCAGCTGAGGGCGGGTGAGTGAGGGGTGGAGCAGAGCAGAGCAAGCTGAACAGAGAAGGGCTTCTTGTTCATCCGATCCCCAGCCTCTGGGCCGTCCAGCACAGGTAGATGGACCTGGAGAACCAGCCCACCTGCGAGAGACCTTGTTCTGCAAAGGTCAGAACAGCGAACAGGGGTGCTGAGCGTCCTCACTGCCTTTGCAGGATCAATCCCCAGTTTTGAGAGAGTTAAGGACAATCCTAGTGTATGGACAGGGTGTCACAGCCCTGCCTGCAGAGCTGCGCATTTCTCTTTCTCTGTGGGGGAAGGAGGGAGAACAAAATATGGAAGGTTGTGTGCACAGGCACAACGTGCACCAATGTCACTGCACGTTCTGTAG
The DNA here is from genome assembly GCF_963932015.1 of Anas acuta. Classification (NCBI taxonomy): domain Eukaryota; kingdom Metazoa; phylum Chordata; class Aves; order Anseriformes; family Anatidae; genus Anas; species Anas acuta. The sequence continues at coordinate 13,917,458 of NC_088994.1, forward strand.
TTCTGAGAGAGGTTTATATGATATTTCAGAGCAAATATATTTCTGGAGAGCCTGGAGAAACTCTTAATATGGACACTGCTCTTACTCGTATTGGTTTTACTTCAACAGCCTAAGTGGCTAATTTATGTTGACGTAGAAGAGGCCAGAATCTGACTCTCATGCTTCCGGACATGAATGGCCTTTAGTGGCCCAAACAGCACATGCAACCTTTATTTCAGTGGGCAATTCCTTAGATGTACACGTCCTGCATAGGTAGAAGACTGTCCCACAGGAGATACTGGAGGGAAAAAAAAAAAACTTGGCCTATTACTTTTAATTGATATGTCCATAGAAATTCTGCGCATCTGTTGGAGAAGAACTGTGTTGTGTTCTGTAGACGGCAATGGATAAGGGCATCAGACGAATCTTCAACATAAGAAATACAAAAGACCAGATTTCCATTTTATTATTCAATTTGAGCAGTGCTTGTCTCCAAAAGCTGCTTACGGACTACATCAGGGTTTGTTTTTTTTAAGTTCATCCGAAGTAAATTTCTTGCACTCAGGCCTTTAGGCAGCCTTGAAAAATTCTATTCATTCCATGCAGGTCATTTTCTTTTGGATAAGAAGGTAAAAAAGATATATTAGCTCCCTGGTAAACGATGAACAAGGAGGTTTTTTGTCCGCAGTGGTGAGCTTTCATGGTGGCTGTGTGAGCAAGGCTGGGCTGCAGGGAAAACCGCTGATTTGCAGCTATTCCCTCTGAAGTGTCCTTTCAACTGAAGGAGATATTTTTTCTGAAAATATCACTCTGGTTTTGTAGTCATTCAGATCTGGTACCTCAACAGCTTCTCTCCACTGTTTTTCATGATAAAAAACCTAAGGGGGATACCCTGGAGGAGGGCAAAAGCGTCACATTCCCATTAAATGCAGGGAGCCTATGGAGTTACTGCAGCAGGGCATCAGTGTGGCCAGCAGACTTCAGGGCAGGGTGGCTGGTTTGGTATACCAAGAGATAAAGAGGAATCGTGGGAGGGATGAAGCCCTTCAGACTTCAGGTTGTGACCAACTTTTAGGTAACAGCAACTGGAAAGAAACAAATCCCCGTGATTGTGTTGTTCAGCAGCTCTTTTCTACAGAATATTTACATCTTATTCTGGAACTGCATCGGTATCACTTCTGACTGCTTTTGGAAACAGGAACCCAGGGAAATGTTGGTAATGTGAATCTACACTTTTTTATCCACTGCTAAAGCTTCGGAAAGCTCCCTGTGGGAAAGGATCAAATAACACCTAATTATCGTGAAGAACCTACTCCTAATAAATCAAACTGCTGAGTAAAGTATTTAAGATTTGAAGTTTGGACTCCATGGGAGCTGTCTGCCATTTGAACAGACCCGAACTACATCCCTCCCACAGCTGTAGGTCAGTTCAGGTGCCCTGTTAGTGTGAGCTGTTCAGGGATAGTTCACAGTTAGACCTGTAAGGAATTACACAGGAGAAGAGATTCAAAGCTGTGGCTAGTGTTGAGCGCATTCAGGCAGCTTTCTTCATTGAGGGATACTGGTTTTCTGGCAGTACCTTCCAAAAAATTACACCATATAAAATCCAGCACTGAATGGAGAGGAACATGTGGAGCCCAAGCAGTAATGTCAATTCTACCATTCACTGCAAAGAATGAAACTGTTAGTGGTGAGCCTTTTTTTTTTTTTTTCCAATCAAATTTTCTGGATCCTATCTATGCAAATTTTCTAAATTCTGTAACCAACTCCAGCTGGATTGTCTTCACAGATGGCTTTGAATGAATGCTGTGTGGGAAGAGTCACTGAATGGTCTCTGAGAGTGATAAATGCTGCCGAGGTGCTCAGCAGTCCCTTACCATGGGCCTTGAGACATTAAGTGGTGCATAACACACAGCTGAATTATTCAGGAGCTCTCTGAACAAACCTTGGATGAACCCCATAAGAACAATTTCTAGAAGCTGCTGCTCTCGTTCCTGCCTTTCAGTAGGAGCTGCAACATGAAATCTTTTATAATTATAGCCTTTAACATGCCTCACAAGCAAAATCTCTCCCTCCCAAGAATAGAAACAGCTTGTTGTGATCAAAAGAATTAGCGACGAGTTCCTGTGAATTATTTCTGAGAATGTAATTCTCCAAATTGCTAATAAGCAATTGTCACTTTTGAAAACTCAAGCTTTATTTTTTTTCCAGTTTTCATCTCCTGGCTTGACTTTAACACAAACTTGCTAAGAAAGAGTAAACTTCCTTCCCAAGCACCCAGGGGAACGCTTCCTTTTGCTGATGGTCTTTGCCTCTAATTCCCAGTGATGTGGCATTAGGGGTATAAACACATTAGGCTTTTGATTCATTTGACTGAAGTTCTGGGGCTCCTGCCGAGTACTGCAGGGGTCCACAATGGCAGGATCAAGGTTTAAGATGATCCCAAACAGCATTTGCTAATGCTGTGACCTCGCTGTAAGGATTGCCATCACATCAGCGAGGAAAAATGCAAAGGGCTAGAAATGTAACGTGGTGAAGGAGGGGGCGAACCACCTTTGCTGCCATTTCTAGCTGCCATCACAAGCCATTCATTGCAAAAGAAGTGCTCCTTTCATTTCCTTGGCAAGGCACCTTCCCAACCCGCGATCTTGATAGTTATTTATGGAAACCCTGTGGGTAATGGACAGCAAAAGAGTTTCTTCATCAAGGCAGAGGACAACACTCCCTCTGTGCAGTGGCCCTCTGGTCTGAGCATTGATCAGTTACCTACGCCGTGTGTAAATCCTTGCCTGAGCAAATCAAGGCAGCCAGTCTTGTGGGGAGCCCACAGACTTCACAGTTGCCAACACAGTAAATGCAGAAACCTGCTATAAATTCCACGACTTTGCTTTCTGCCTTTTAACTTCTAATTATCAGCCCCCCAGTGGGGATGGTGTTATTTCTAGCCTGGCTCGGTTAGAAACTGGGGATGTGGGTCTCACTAATCTGCTACTGTAGATGTGGAAAAGGCAATCCAGGTTCATCCTGCTCTAGGAAGTGACAGGATCCAGAACATTGCCTTTATCCCCCTGAGTGTGGTAAAGCTTGGACTGGGCATGAAGGGAAGAAATTTTGTACAGTTGGGAGTACCACGGATGCAGGAAGTCATCAGAAAGGAGAGGATCATTGCTAACACTGACGTCTTTTCTCTTTTATTTAGGGCGAGCCGGGCCCTCCTGGTTTGCCAGGCCCACCGGTAAGTATTATCTGGTTGATATCATCTCATCCATCCTTTTAAAGAGTAGTACTGCACAAGAGCTAAGACTTAGTGGTTTGCTTTCCTCTTTAGCTACAGCAGAATTTCCATAACGGATAGGAGAAGAGGTACTCAGCACTGGTCCTGGGGACATTTTTGGCATCGTTTTGAATCTGCTTTAGCTCCTCGATCTGTTGAGTGATACTGAAAGGTGTGCCATGCGCCACAGCTCTTTGCCTTGGGCCTTGTATCCCATCTCTTTCTACCTCTCTACTAGGAACAGCTTACGGGCAACAGTCTGTGTAAATAATCAATAGGGTTGCAGAGACCTAAGCCAAAGCACTGAAATGCATTTAGGATTTGGATATGGATTCATAACAAGTTTCACTTCTCTGGAGAAATTTTTCTATGTTATTTGGTGTAAAATTAATCAATATATGCCACCTTTCCATTACTATGATATAAGAATTGCCTGTTTTCTGATTCAGGGGCCAAAGGGTGCACCAGGAAAGCCTGGAGCAGCTGGTGAAGCTGGATTGCCTGGCCTTCCTGGAGTAGATGTGAGTATTTTGTCATCTTCTCTTAGTGTAAATATTTCATATAGGCACAGATGTTGTCCTAAAGTGTCTCATCAACTTTCTCTGTGTCTACTGGGGAAGCAAAGTGGGTACTAGGTCTACATGTCTTATGTATCAGGAGAAATGTTAAGAGTTGAAAGCATCTCTTGATTTAAATAAGCAGTGTGAGAACAATTATGTGATATATAACTGCTAGGACAGCACTGTTACAATGAAATATTGCAGTTCTTCAGAGGTACACTGTGCAGGTCTGTAGAAACATGGGTTTTTGATGGTGTTTCTGGAGCAAAACCATTGAGCCTCGTTTTAGAAATCCAGTCTTGCTTATCGGTTTGAGGCTCGCTGGTCACTGCCCTGGGTTTTTCCCTAAGGATCTGGACAGGTGACTGCACACAGTGAAATTTTCACAGCTTACTAACTTACTGCCATGGTAACTGAGTATGGGTGAGATTTTTGTAAACTTTCTTTAGTACGCAGGCTGGGAGGAAGCATTTAGGCAGCTTCCACAGCTAAGCTGAAGGACAACAGCTCAGTAAACTCCAGTAACAAGAGCACTTGGTAGTGTTGATACACACTTAAAATGCGTAGGGAAAGGTACAGATAATTTGCTTCTAGTCCCCTCCCTTGTGCTTAATTACAGAGAGAAATAAAGTGGTTAGGCTTAGCTGAGAGCTTGGCATATGGATGATTTGTGATTGTGACAGGGATTTGCTACAGCTCTTATTACTGTGCTTCTCCACCTTGACATTTTCTTTCATTTCCACAGGGTTTAACGGGAACTGATGGCCCACCTGGCCCAAATGGGCCTCCGGGAGACCGTGTGAGTACCACAGTAGATCTCAAGTCCCTTTAAATTAAACATTGTCATTGCCTGTGTTGATGACTTCTAATTCCTTTGTGAATTGGTGACTTTTGGGTGTTGATGACAGTGGCTTGTTTATCTGTAAACCCTCGCAGAATGCTTGGACCCTTGAAATGAAGCCCCAGGTGGCTTTTCTCTAGGCAGGGCATGATAGCCATCTTTCTTTCATGTGGTTTTGAATGTGCTTGGATAGCCTCGGTGGAAATACTGATGCAGAACAGCTCTTGTGGTATTTTGAGCATCTAAAAATTTCCTTGAAGTAGTCGATAGACTTAATTAAAAGTTTACCAAAGTGAAGCTAGTCTGGCCTTTATTTTCAGTCTGAGTATGCAGCTCTGTTATGATTATAGTTACTGCTGCTGTGTATTAATATTTAAACTTCTACCTTTCATTAATTCTGGGGCTGTCAATATGGTTGACATTTTTAGTTGGCACAGACTTCCCTAGCCAGCATAGCAAGAAGAGGTTTTGCATGCTTCCTGCACATTACAGCTCTGCTGAGGGAACACCACAGAGAAAAACTGCCTGCCTGAGTTGCTAAAGATGTCCTTCAGATCATCTACAATGGGACATTACAAGGAGGACACTTAGGCCTCTGTTATGACACTGAGAACAAAACCTAAGTGAGCCATTCAGCACAGGTGTTAGCCAGCATGGCTATCTGGCTATCTGCCTGTCTCTCAGCTCAGGGAGATAAGGGTTGCATCCAGTGCTGGTCCACCATCCTCTTGAACTTGGGGCTGTAGTGATGGGCTGACAAAATCTCTCTCTTTTTTTTTTTTTTTTTTTTTTTTTTTTGCCCAGGGGAGTCACCCAAAGTTCAAAACTGTGAAATTGCCTCATTTAGTTGAAGAAATGAGTGGTAGAGCCACGTTTCTTTGATACACTGCTTCCTTTCCCATGTGCAAGGCTTGGCCACTGGGGAAGTCAAACCCAAACGTCTTGTTCACAGCTCTGAGCCTCCACCCATCAGCACTGCACTGAAAACCATCTCCTGCACTTCTCCTTAGGCCCACCTTTCTTCTCAGAGATCCAGGGCTGCCAGACCCCGATGCCTCAGACTGCCTGTGGCAAGAGTTCAGTGTCTTCTGGGAACTGATCTTTGATTTTTGAAACAGAATGATTTGAGATCACACGCAGAAAACTGAGGAGTTTTGTGCTCGTTTCATGTTCGGTGGTAATAATTGCCCGTGCCCACTTTAGCACACAAACTCCTAGTTTGCAGGGTAATGGAGCAGATAATTTCTGAGCACAAGAACTTCCTCTTCAACTCTTTAGTGAAAGCACACAAACGCTGCTTTAGCACACAGAGTTAATGTAGCTGTGTGCTCTGATTTGACATGCTTTCCCTTGTCCTGTAACTCAATCTGTCAGCGTGGGGCAAATTTGGGACTTGTCATTTACGGGAGCTTTTCAAGGTCAACGGTCCATCTGGAAAATTGTTTTAATTGGTCTAATAAAAGCCTGGAAAAAGAAAAGAAGCTCTAAAAGCTCTAGCACTCTAAAAGGGCAGCATCATTATCCTGAGTGACTTTCTTCTGCCGAAGTTTAAGAACATATTTAGGTCTTGCAGGAATTGCTGAAATAAGCAGGCGTCTACTGACTGTTGTGGGATTGAATTCACACTTAACGCTATGACTTCTTCTGATAAGTATTTCTGAATTGGAGACAGAAAGAGACAGAAGGTATTTGGCATATGGAAGTGGGCTCCTAGAAGACAGGTTTTAGTAATATATTATTGCTAAGCATTTTCCTTCCTCTGCATGCCACGCTTCAGTCCGTCAGTGATTCATGTCTGTCCAGGGACAAAGTATTGTGCAGCTGGCATAACAAAATGGCTTTAATCTTAAATATTCCTGTCGTTCACAGCATGCATTAGCTTTTCTCATGGTGCTGTTTACAGACTGAGCAGATCAGGCCTATTTGTTTTTTTTGGTGTTTTGTTTTGTTTTCAATTAAAAAATGCTTAATTTTCAGCCAGGAATGAGCTGGGTTTTAACCTCGCTGCTAGATCCTGATGGCTTTCATTGGAAAGTTTTCAAAAGCCATTTTGAAGTTTGATGCTTTACACTAAGAACAATGAGGCAAACATCAACAAATCAGTGGTTTTCAAAGCAACTGACAGTGCTGGTGCTCTAAAATCACATAATTGCTCATATTTATTTATGAACTCATAATGCCATATTAATCAAGTACTTCCTGTGCTCAATAGTTGTATATTCATAAAACATATTAAAGTGGAAAATTATGGTAAGACTGTTTTCTAATCAAAAGAGAAAGAACATTGTTATCAGGAGAATGAGTTGAGTCAGACTGTTATTAAAATAGAGGTGTAAATTAGAGTTTCTCATTGAAATTTAATGGAGTCACAGCAGCTTGCTTGGGGACGCAGTGATCTGCTATTGTAGCAAAACTTTTCACTGCTGAATGTTCCACCGTACAACCTAAAGTATATCAAAATTAAGGAGAGCAAAGTGCCAACACTTGGTGCTTTGGGTACACTGCCAACCTTTTGGCACGTGGGCCAAAGCAAAAGGGAGAAATGCAACTCTTTTGGGGTGGGGAGTGCAGGATTAGGGTGTAAACCAGTAGGTGCTGGGAATTCTGTGTTTTTACAGGAAGAGATCTCAGCTTGTCCCGTAGGCATCGGCGGTTATAAAGACTTCAGCCTAAAGATAAAAGTGACTGAAAGAAAAACCAGAGTAACTCGCAGCAAGAAAAATGAATGAGCTGACATTCTGAACAGAGTTGATTTTTATTGGATTATCGTTCTTTCCCCACGAGACTATTCTTAATGAGGCAGTTGGGTCCTCGGTATCTTTCTCGTTAGATTTAACAAGGGAAAACGTTTCTAATCTCATTTGGTGTGCACAACACTAGGAAAGGGCTGGAGTCATCACTGGAATCGGCAACTTTCCAGCTCTGCCCATCTGCCTTGCTCTTGTGGCCCTAGGGACAGATAGAATTTATTTCCAGCTCAGGAAATCATTCTCAGGATGTTTTGGTAGAGCATTTTGAGAACTTTTGGGAAACAAGTTTGGTCTTTCCAGCTGGTAAGAGGCTGAGAAAGGCTTTGTGGTACAACAAAGGGATTAAGGAGTTCTGGCTGGCTTATTGTCTTTAGTTAAGCAGGAATTTAGCAATTTCAGGACTTACTTAATTCTAGTCTGAGACTTATGAACACCAAACTGTAGTCAAGCTAAAGAGAGAAAATACAAATGGGAAAAGGAGATCTGAGATTTGCCAAGGAAACTAGTGAAGAGGCAGAAGTTGCCAAGACTGAAGGGAAATGTATGAATTAATAAAATTCGCTAGAACAAATCCAAATCTTGCAAAAACCAGATAATTCAGTCACTGTATCTACATCATGAAAGTACTGTGAATGGGAATATTTCCAATTAATTAAATTCATTTTATGAATGTTTAGATATTCATGGAGGCTCATTTGAGGCCTGCTGCAACTTGCAGAGGTGTCTATTTAGTCTTCTAGGAGCAGCTCGTGTTGTAAGCCCTATCCTATCTTGTCCCACAAACAGCGAAGCAAGTTGTTGGGGCCAGTTTGGAGCATCCACCCCTACTATCTTACAATGTTCTTCCATCAAGTAATTAATTGGGAATGACAGAATCATTATCCATAAGTTTCTGTCCTTATATTATTTAATGCAGCTGAGCATCTCCAGTTGTGTACTGTTTGTGTAAGACACTGCTGGAGCTTCCAAGCAGAGCAGACACTGATGTCTAATCAAATGGAAGCTTCAGTTTTATTTCTGATTGACCTGCTAATTTGCAGTCTGTTGTTTTGTTCCTGTAGGGTGCATTAGGACCTTCCGGGCCGCCTGGACAAGCTGTAAGTAACTCCTGGAACTGCATTTGTAGAGGTGGTGTGTGGGACCATGCCTGAACCTGCACCGAGAGAAGATGGGAAGCCTATCCCAAACAAAGAGATCAAAGCCTGAATGAGTGAAAATACTGTTTAAGTATTTAAATATGTATGCTTGAGCTGCTCTGGTAACACAGTGTCTGCTCTTAGTCTCTGAGATGCTATAAAGCAACCTAGCTTGAGATAAAGACTCACATATCAAACCTCCCTTCTATTAGCTGATGTCTTTTGTGCTGTGTAAGAAAAAGGAATAGACTGTTTTGTATATTAAGCTATTTGGCTTCAGAGACATTACTAGCCATTCCGTGCTCATTTTGAAATGCATGTTGCTTTGTTAAACATCTCATTAGCTATTGGCAAGTCACAGTTAGTCTTTGATGTCTGTATTGATGGAATAATAGAAAACCATGTTAGGTTCGTAATGACCAGAACGGATGTCTCTGTAAAGAAAGCCCCTCTTAAATCTTTTCCATCAAATTGAACGATGGCTGAATATCCACATTCAACATCAAGCCTAGGGATTTCTGAATACAACTGCTCTGATAAATCTTTTTTTAGTGTTGCATCTAAAAAGATCTTCAATTAATGCTAAACAAGCTGACAGTCTTCTCCAACAATTATTAACACCCCTGTTTCTTCATGAAGCTCAGCTCAGTCGCAGAGCTTGCTGTGCTGATTTAAATACTCACATTCCTCTGCTGCCATGAGCAGATGTCACCACATCTTGATTCTTGCTAGTCTAAATGTGCTCTCCAGGCAGAGGAACAGGGCATTAGGGAGAGCCTCACAAGTCCTTCACCAGCGTGGTGCCGTGGCACGTCCAGGCATCTATTGTGTTAGAAGCCTGGCCACGGCTGACTCGGCAGCCCGCTTCCTTGTCACCACGCGTGGATCTTGCATTGCACGACTTCTGGGGGTGTCAGCTGAGATGAGGTCTCAGGAAACAAAAAAATGCATGAAAACAGGAAAAGCAGATAAATGTCTGTGTCCCACTATCATGCCACCATATGTGGCTTTCTTTATAGATGTCTCATAGGTAACGAGGATGTAAAGGGAATACAAATTAGGAGAGGTAACAAAAGGATACATTAAGACTTTAGCTATGCTCTGATTGCAAATTATATTAATTGGGGGGCAAGAGAGTGCTATGAAATCTGAAGGAAAAAAAATAAGAAGCATTTTCTGAGATGCTGCTCTTCTTCCTGTATGTTCAGTTTCTAAGTGATCTTTTACTGTTTCAAATTTCCTTTCCAGGGTAAAGGACTACCAGGACCTCCAGTAAGTAATGAGTCTATTTTAAAAAAAAAAAGATATTTAAATTACTATACTAGCTTTATTGGATACTCTGATTTTTTTATTTTTATTTTTAATCTGAATGTTACAAACCCATCCCAGGTCTTGGGTCCCTTTCTTCTGCTGGGCAGCAGGATATGAAGTCATGCACGTTGGCAGCCTTGTGGGCTTGTTATATGTACTTTAACCCCAAGGCAGCTGGCCACTGATGTTAATTCAAGGCAGAGCAGCCTTGTTATTGCTGGAAGTGGCCTTTTCTGGAGCAGCTTTTGTTCTGCTGGGGTGTCTCAGAGCTGCCCTGAGTCAGTGGGGATAGATGCTGGCAACGTATGACAATGACAATAGCATGTCCCATGGAAAGGTGGAGCAAAAAGAAAGATGTGCATTGGCAAACCAGTTGTCTGGGTGCGGGCTTCTCTGGGGGATTAGAAAAATGGATACAGCCAAACTGTTTGCTGGGCTTTGGCAGCTGTGAGGTCGCCAATGGTGTAAGGCTTTTTTCTCTGTTCAACAGGGGCCTCCAGGACCCAGTGGGCTTCCAGGTGGAAATGGATTTCGGGGTCCTCCTGTGAGTTTCTCTCATCATTTCATCCCCATTCACTGAACATACCGCAAATAAAGAGGAATAAGGTTCATTTCAGGTTACTTCCACTGATCTGGAAGCATGAAGCACAAGGCATTGCGAGCTCTGCATATGCCCACGGGCGATGCTATTCCTTGTACGAGCTTGTGCGGTGTCACTCCAGTCAACCAGTGCCGTGCCAAAGACACGCAGCTGCTTGCAGCCCTGTCTTCTTTTATCAATGATGAATAACAGCAAAAGAGCAGCCAATGTCATGAGAACAGAGGTCAGTCACCACTGCTGTGTGCTTTCAGCATCCTCAGTAAGAAGCTGTTGAGCAGAGTGGGTCTGGTCTGAGGGAGCCCATTCTGCAGAAGCTTACCATCATTTTTGTATGCTCACAGCTCCACTGGAGAGGTACAGAGACAGTAGAAGCTGGGATGTAGGTACACAATATGCTCTTCCATCCTCTTCCCTATACTTCCATTTGCTATTCTCTTCATAGCTGCAGAAGCCTCCTGCAGACAAAAGGGTGCAATTTAGTCCAATTAGAAATATTCTATGATATCTTGCCTCACATTCACAAATATGCAGTGGTATTTGGTAGCTATCCTTCCTCTTCTTTCACATTTTTATCTAAATAAATTCTTTCTCTTTTTCTTTTTTAGGGTCCTTATGGTCTTCCAGGATTCCCAGGGCCTCCCGGACCACCCGGACCTCCTGTAAGTTGAGACTTATAAATAAATATGAGAAACTTCCCAGGGGAATCAAAAATTTTCACCTTGCTGCCAGCACGTGTGTTTTCTTTGCTGAAATTGCCACAAGCACTCCCTCTCTGGGCTAAGTTTCAGCAGTCTCTAAACACTGAGCCTCAAGGAGAGTACTGATACTTCACTGGCTGCACTTCGGTGTGTGGATTATCTCCTTTTTATTATTTGTTCTGTAAGGGGTGGAGGAATCCAGTGATGTCCAGGCTTTATGGCATAGGGAGATCACAGGATAGCATTTTCGTTCTCTCAAGTAAAATTTATATGGTTGCTTGGATCATTATGGGATTTATCTTTACCTCCTTTCAAAATATCAGGTCCTGGGACCACATCTAATGTAGTGACCTATTCCACACTCTCAAAAGGTTGTACATCTGCCAGTTTAGTAGTATCTAAGACTAGATAGCTTGTAAATTGCTATCCTAGAGTGGTATTGTGTAGTCCCACTGTGCTGATGATGCTGGGCTCTGGACAGACATTCAGCCATCTGGGCAGCACTTGCAACCTAGTTTCCCATGTCCTTCAGAGGGTAAACAGGGAAATATTTATTGCTGGCATGTCCCTTAGAGGTAACTTGTGTGCCTGAGACATCCCTGACTGGGAGCCCCTGCTACAGGCACAGACTCCACCAGGAGCCCGTATCATAGGTGTGTTCTTGCAGTGCCTTACTAAGGGGTCTGGAAAACAGCAAATTTCTGTTTTGGATTTCCAGGAGTTTCTTTGGAGGGCCAAATAGGATCAGGAGGGTTTGCCCCCAGACCCAAAGGAGGGCCAGGCACAGCTGCTTTCCTCAAATTGTTGGCATGAGGCTCAAGGATCTTTCCCAAGCTCATCTGTGCATTTCCAGGGGATAGTTCATGTCTGACCATTTTGAGGACCAGTGCAGCTCGTAACAGTTCTGGGACTGCATTTTACACCACGTGGTTAGGTACCTGCCTTGTGCTGATTCAGCTGATCTAGGTTTGCAAACTGCATTTTCTAGAGATAACATTTCTTCCTTGTGGTTGTCTAGATATATTTAAAAGACCACGTTTTATGAATTTCAGGGCCTTCCAGGCATCTTTCCTGATGGCGGTGGGGACATCCAGGTAGGTTTTTCTTTATGTAGCATGAGAATATTTTTTGTTATAATCCCTGATGTGGCTTTTCATTGACATACTTGGGGTGAAGGTCAGAGCACTTAATGTGCACCATTCAGCCCTGCAGACAAGGGTCTAAACTGCCATATCGCAGGAAGTGTCGCGTGAGTAGGTGTTTGCAAGACTGAAATGTCCTTTCAAGAAGGTAGACATGCTAGTGCTGAATTTTTGCTTGATCTTTGCTTTCCGGTTTGCTTCCTAAAGCGCAGGTTTTGCGTACATTCTGCATCTACAAAACAACTTTAGCAGTTGGCAAGTGACAACAGCTTTTCACGCATCTGTTTCCAATCCTGCTTTGCAAGAGAAAAGGTCATGCGTGTGGCACTGTTTATTTCCACGGATGGTGGCACTGGGTTCCTGTGGGCATATGCTTTGTTTAGACTTCCTTCCTTATGAGAATGTCTTGATTCCTTTCTTCCAAGGGAGAGAAGGGAGCGTTAAGTCCATGAACGATGGAAGTGACATTTCCAGATTTCGCAGCTGTTGTTGTGACAGCATCTTTGGTTTTCTAATTGGCGTGCCCCAAAAAAACTCAGAGTTGGTTTAGGCTACCTTATGGCAAGTCACATGAAAGTTAATAGAAAAGGATACCACTTCTGCAATTTTAATTTATGTTACCCTGTGGAATATACTAGAAAATTAAATTCTTGCTACAGACGTGTAGCCTGAAGTTTTATTAAAAGAAAAAAATAAACAAATGAAAGAAAAGCTGCAGAAGAAAATCTTGTTCCCTATTTATTCCGTTTTTAGAGTATGGCATTTGGAACCCCCATTAAATTTCCTTGCATGCTCTGATTTGTTTCTAGTTAAATTAGAGTTCCCACCAGGGGCTCAACCAGCCCTAGACATCATAGTATATTGGAATTTGTGTTAATTTTCTATAGGTCCCTTCTGATAAGCTTGCCCTTGTTTTGGTTAGGTGAGTGACCTCATGGAAATCAATAGGGGTCAATGTGTGCACAGAATTAAATATGTTCCTGATGATTTGCAAGGTACCCATCCAGCTTTACTGGGGAATTCTTGGCCTGTGGACAACTGTCAGCCTTCAGAATTTCTCACAGTCCATGCAAGCGTGCTCAAAGTGAAGCTGACCAAGCATAAATCATGATTTTGTGGGTTACGAGGGGCCTGAGGACCTGTTTAGGATGCCCTTACCATAGGGAAATGCCAGTGAATGTTATGCTATGAATGAATTAGTGGATTTAGAGCCAAAACCCACCAATGTTTGTTTCCAGACATGGCCTTCTCCTTCTCCTTAATAACAAAACCAGCTTCCATGGATGCACTGTGTGTATTTGACAAACCAGATTGCTTCTGCTTCTTGCAGTGCCCAGCTCTGTGCCCACCGGGTCCTCCAGGTCCTCCAGGAATGCCAGGGTTCAAGGTAAGAAAAATGCCATCTGCAGATACAAGGGTCTACCTCCCAAAATAAATGGGATAAAATTATATTATATTACCAAATATCCCCTGGGATAAAATTATTTTACATGCTGTACATGTCTCCTGTAGACTCCACACGTCTCCAAACCAGCCACGCATTTGCTTGGTTTTATGGTGTCAAAGAAGAAAACCCCTAAAGTAGCCAAGTGTGAAACTTGATCCTGTCCTCTTTTCATGCTGTTCCCTCACTCATAACAATAGCTGCTCTGCCACCAAAATAAATCCTGTGAAGTGCCAAGGCCCAACAAGTTTGTGAGTGCTCTCCCTTCAGCGAGAGGCTTTATATCCTCAAAGTACCTGCATGTGCTTACAGGATGAGTTGTTTTGTGGCTCTATCCACTGCAGGTCCACAAGCCTTTGTTAGATGTGGGTTATGACTACCGATTTGGACTATTGACATTCATTCCTAAAAATTAAATTTACTGTAGCAAGATATAACTTATATGATTAAGTAAAACTTAGTTGTCATTTTATACCTAGTGTAGCACCAGTCAGCTTTCTGTTGTTATATTCTGGTACATAAATTCTAGCCGTCAGGAAACCTCACTCAGCACTTAAACCTCTCCTTCTCTTACCCCGTGCCATGATTCCTATGAATTCTGTACAGCAGATACACTCCAGCTGAAGTAGTAGTTACTAGGGTTTTTTATCGGGTTTTAGCAGAAGTTGGAACACCTGGGACTTAATCTCAATTCCCCGTGAACTGAGCTTTTGAATGTCTGTTTGGCCTCTTCGTTGAGTCATTGATTTCATTAGAAGCACACAACGTTTAGAGTATAACTATTCAAAATTCATAGCTTATGAAATGGAAAAAAACCTGTGAAACTCTCCAATTATGATGCAAATGATGCACAGGACCTCCTGCACAGTGAGGAATAACATCTACTGTGGCTGAAATTAGTCTGGGTCTCTCCCAACAACAATAGGAAGGGAGCCAAGAAGCAAATTGAATCTGGGCTTATATAAAAGATTTCAGTGGGACGTGGATTTCATTGCAAGCCTGATGATGCCAACATTAAAGATGACTTTAACAAAAAGAGAGGCTAAAGATGCAGAACACGATTTTCAGAAATGTTGCAGCCCCATTTTCAAAAGTGATAGAAACTGGGTTCTGGAGGCTGACCTGTAATAGAGAATTGCATCCAGAGACCTGACCCTATTCTCAATGCATTGCACTCTTGAAAACCAAATCTGGGTATTTTCTGAAACAAGATAAATTCTGACACACTTATATTTAAAGGGATGAACAGGAATGGTGCGTGGCTAGAATTGACCTTGATTCACATATATACAGCACGTATATAGATTATTTTCCTAGTCCTTTTTGTTATGTGGGTTTAGGTCTTGCAGTTATCTAACAAAATCTAAATTTTGAGACAAGACTGTACTGGCATGTGGATAATCTGAGCTCTTATTTCTAGGGACACACTGGTCACAAAGGAGAACCTGGTGAAATAGGAAAAGAAGGAGAGAAGGTAAACTTCAATCTAAGGGGTGGGGGAACTTTTCTCTTTAAAAGCACCATACTAAATGGTTTCTTCAGAAGACACGGAGATGTAAGGCAATTGGCTGAACTGGGAAGGGAAGCTGTGACTAAAATGTACTTGCTTCCATTGCTCTGCATGTATGTCTGTGTGCTAACACTTCAAGAACATTCCCATTAATAATAATGTTAAGATCAGTTCAACAAGATAACTCCTATTGTTTCATATGCAGTGAAAAAAACCCTACATTAATCACTCAGGTAAATTCCTGACTGATCCAGTGTTCTTGCACGTAGAAGAAATTGCATATCATGTAGAAGAAAAAAACTGAAGCAGAAATCTGGGTGGGAGGGAGCTCAAGAAGGAATAAAATGAGAAGGAACCTGGCTTCAGGTTGGCAGCCTGATGCTGTTTCTCTTCTTGTCTAATTAATTTTTCTCTCACAGGGCAACCCTGGCCCTCCAGGTCCTCCAGGCATTCCTGGCAGTGTTGGCCTGCAGGTAACACCTATTTTAAGACTGGTTCCCATGACCTTTTTGCTATGAAATTGAATGCTGCCATCGATAATTTTGCATTGCACAAACACCTCTTGCCTCTCCATTAAAACAGATGTGAAATTTATTGCTGATGAAAGCATAAAATTATAGTAGATTCACTGAGTTTTAATTCATGTCTTGCTTTTGCCACGTCACCTCAGACAAAACATCTGAACAACAGCCACTGTCTTGGTACTCTGGTAGAGCCCTGGACACTTTTGGTTGGGTCTGAGGCTGAGCTCTGGGATGGCTTGACAGCCTGGCAAGTGGGCTGGAGAGAGCAGGCATGCTGAAAGCATGTCCACGTGGAGTATCTCCAGTGTCACTTGCTCCAAGATCATCAGTGAAGGGGGAAAGGTCTCGTCTGTGCATCAGAAAGCTGAGCTTTCTGCTACACCTCCATGTGTCGTAAGGTTTTGTGTGATGATGAGTAGCTGTATCATTCTGTTCCACCATTTTGTGTTATAACAGTGATTATGTTTTAACTGATTTGTTTTCTTAATTAGGGCCCAAGAGGACTAAGAGGCCTCCCGGGCCCAATGGGTCCAGCTGGTGACAGGGTAAGGAAAACTTTCTTCTTATTTCTCTCCCTCCACCACCAATTTGTCCTGTCCAGATGACAGGTGTCCATTTGTCCTGAATGAAGAGCATTGGGGAACTTGTAGAGATGCAAAGTTCAGTCTCTTTCCTGCACACCCACTAAACAGAACAACCATCCAAAGGCAGGATGAGTCTACACACCTGAGGAATTGACAGGGTCAAGCCCACTGTTGATTTAAACATTCAGATAAGGACAATGTTCTGTCCTTGCAGGACTGACAGTGATAAAGAATCCTGCAAAAAATTGAGAAATATATCATGAATGTTTCACTTTTTGTTTTGTCTCTTTACAACCAAAAGCCAAAGAACTGATGTACAAAGATTTTCAGGATATGGAAAGCCTCATCAGTGAGAACAGGGTCAATCTCTGTCTCATTATGGTTCTGGACGTTTGCCAGGTTCCCTTGACCATTGGCCTAGAGACTGAATGGTTTTGAGTTTGATGAAGTCGTGCATTTATTTAGGAACAAGTGTGTTAGCAAGATATCAAGCCTGTGAATGATATCAGTGTATTGCAGACATAATGGTGGGGAGATCCAGAGTAAAAACCTGCTTGTTCAGAGGGGGATCTTTTTGCAGGACTGTATTACAAACTATCAAGAAATATGGGCCATCTTTCCAGGGTTTTGTGTGTTGTCTTAGACTGTGGTATAAGGTAGGGATACTGTTACTTTACCCTCTGCCAACACCAGCCTTACAGTGATGTATTATTCTTTGCAGGGTGACATTGGATTCAGAGGGCCACCTGGAATCCCAGGACCTCCAGGGAAATCTGTATGTATCTGCTTTACAGCCCCACCTTCCACAACCAAAGCCTAAAGTTAATCCTGTCTGCACTAAACCCTTTGCTGCCAATGAACAGGAAGGATATATACCAGTTCCATCAGATTATTGCTGTCACATTTTTCCCCCCAGTTAAAGCAGTGGTATTTCACCTGACTCAGATTTCATGATGTCTTTCCACTTCTCCCCATGCTGATTCTGCTAGAATAAGTTTACCATATTTCCATTGCTCTGTTCTTCCTGAACATCAACAGCTGAAGGAGAGTAGTGAGGAAGAATCAGTAAGAATTACCCTGAGTTTACCCCCTTTGAGCCTGGTCCATGCCCAAGTGCCCACAGCTCACAAGAACTTTTGCCACAGCCAGAATTAGTCAGTTGTGTATTAAAGATGCAGTCCTCATCCTTCTGCAAAGCTCTGGGAGGAAGCACAAGAGAACACAACCGGGTTAGACCCCGGTACCCTCCTTTGAGTGCCCAAATACTGGCTGCAGCTCCAGAATTATGGCCTAAGAACATTTCCCACTGGCCTGCCACCTAGTTTTTCTTCAGCACGGATAATGTGACATCCACTTCACACCAGTCACCTTCACCTATTTATAGCAGCCAACGCTGCAATCTGTATTGACCCAAAGGCAGTACCACCCCCTGAGGACCGTTCCCTAGTCTTGGCAATTATGGAGGAAATTCATCTGAACTGAAAGAAAATGAGGAGCTTACTGTCCATTGAACATTTAATTACAACAGGCAGAATCTAGACAGCAAACGTGAAAGTTTTTCTTCTGTCCTGTTTTTGGTAAAAGAAAATGCTTCAGTAAATGAAGGGGAAGATGGTCTCTGCCCTGAGGGATTGCTTGCAAGGCCGTTGCTGCAATTCATCCGAGTGTCAGGAATTACAGAGTGAAACTGAGAAAGTGTAGCCGAGCTCCTAGGGGAATGTGTTCAATCACTCTTCTGCTTATGCCAGCAAACAGCACAAAAAACTTCATCATGTACACTCTTGAAACATTTGTCTTTGTCGCTGCGATGAAGATGCTTGATGGCTTTTCCCCTTTTGTCCTAGGGAGACCAAGGAAACAAAGGACCTCAAGGATTCAGAGGACCCAAAGGTGACACTGTAAGTGCAGTAAAACATCCGTCTGCTGCAGTGTTGGATGTGGCATTTAAAGCAGTATGTCTGGCACTTCCTTATGACTTGTCCCCCTTATTTTGTTGGGTTTTTTTTAGCACTTTGCAGTGTCTGTTCTTAAAGCACGATAAAATTTGAAAACTTATTATTGGCTAAGAAGCTGGTGCAGGGAGATGATGTTGGCAGGGGCTAACTGGAGTCGTAGCTAAGAGATTGTTTTGTGCTCAGTGTTTTGTGTTTTCTGATGTTTTATCTAATTCTGTCTGTGAACAGGGACTAGTTTTTCTTATGTATCCTTCTAAAGTACTGGGGGCACTTTGAATATGAAAAATTAAATAGTGGTAATAATATTCCTACATATATTATAGTTGTAAAATTAATTGTTATTTTTCTTCAAAAAAGAAGATGCTTTAATTTATTCTTTTAGTTGGCTGATATTTAATCATAGATATTTCCTCTCAAACACAGCCTGGGTAGAAGAGATGAAAGTATTCCTCACAGAAATGAGATATTTAAGTCTTACTAAAGATGTCTAAGCAGTAAGATGCCTAAGTGCTTCTTACAGCCCTGAGCACAGAGATCAGATCTTACATCCCCATCACTAGAAACAATCAAGAATTTTCCCAGGTGCCGCAGCCCCACCAGGGCTCAGTTTTCTGGTGCGTGCTGAAGGAATCACTGTACTTATATGAACAGGACAGGGGACTGTGCAAAGTGAATGAAATGTCCCTGAGGAGTTTGAATATTATTTTCGTCTACTGATTGTTCGTAAGGGTTGTGTCCTGGATAACACAAGCTTTATTGTTGATTTTTAGGGTAGACCTGGACCAAAAGGAAACCCAGGGGCACGTGGACTCATAGGAGAACCTGTAAGTCAGTTAAGCAGGATGTAAATCTCCCTCTCTTGCTTGCAGATGACAAGATAAAACATGATAGGAAAAATCTTGCATCATAAAGTCTTTGTTATCAAGGTTCTGCTCCATGGGTCTGTGTAACCTTCAGAATAATCCTGACTGGAATGAGCTCTAGTTGCACTGCTCTTAATGAAAAATTTCCCCATTTCCCAGTACAATTGGAGGTGGGCCCAGTGCCAAAAGCTTCTTTTTCGTGAACGTGTTTTGCAAACCAGTATCTGCCTTGTAACCTTAACCTGCGTCGTGTATGGTTGCAGGGCATACCTGGCAAGGATGGACGGGATGGAGCTCCTGGACTCGATGGTGAGAAGGTTTGTAAAATCCTACTTACACACTGTGCAGGAAAGGTTTCTGTTAATGTCCCATGTGAGTTGCAAAGCTTCTGATGCTTGTCAAGAAAAAGCACTGCTGGAAAGCTTTTGCTTCTAGAGAGTTTTCCAAAAGTGTAACTAGTGAAGAAGAGTGAAGTTGCTTATACTAATTAATCCCAAGGAAATTCCCTAAAGAAAGAAGATGCACATATGGGCCACGAACATATGATCTAAACTCAGTTTTGCCCCTATACTTCATGGTTCCCATTGGCTGACTTTGGGCCTTCAGAGATGCCTTTCAGAGCTGTCTGCAGAGGCATCTGTTTATTTTAATTGCCTGTAGACAAAGTGCTGTCAGGTACTAGTTGCCTGGTTTTTGAACAGCGATCCCACAGGAATGTGCACCATGTGCTGCAGAGGAATGAAAGTTCTGGGATTATTGAGGCTGGGAGCTGCGAGGGGACTTGGGAAACACCTGGGAGCTCTGAGCACCCAACAGCCTTTGTGTCCAGTGGGTGTCCACCTCCTGTAGACACAACAGGTCCTGCACATACAGGGAGGGAGAAGATTACAAATGTCTCTATAGGAATCTGTCCCCTGCCTGTGTCAGACCACTTTCCAGTAGCAGAGGGTCCCTCCTAACCTCTCGATATCCACAGGGTGATGCAGCTCGCATGGGTGCTCCTGGAGAGAAGGGGCCAAACGGACTTCCTGTGAGTATGGCACCTCAATGGTCATCTTTTCAAAGGGCCCCTTTTAAACCAAGAGGAAATGTGCATTCCCCACCATACGGATGGGGAGCAGTGTACAAGACAGGATGGAAAAATCTGAAGTAGCATCAAATAGTAATGTAGTAATACCCTGGCTTCTGGCCACTCTGGGCCAATTTAAAATCTAAGTCTGAATGGGATTTTCTCTTTCCTGTCCCAGTGATGTGCATCCCTTATGCAGGGAGATAAAATCTGGGGCACAAGTGACCATGATTCAAGAGTATGCTGAGCTCTGCCCCGACTTTCTAGTGCTTATTGGCAAAATATTTAATGTCTCTTATCTTTCAACTATTTAAACATAGGTAAAGTATTCCTTTCTTCCTGTCTTACAGAATATTTTGAACACCCCTCGAGGGAAGTTTCCACTGTGGAGAATATTATTGCTGTTGTTTTATTTGTATATTCCTCCTCTCTGCTCTGATTGCCAAGGAGCAGTGTATGTAGAGCAGCTAGGACAGTGAACAAGACAAAAATTGAAGGCATCCTTTTCATGGTGAAAGCTGCAGAAATGTAAATCTTCCATTGCTTCAAGCAAACATTGCTTCTTGTGTGTCAAGTCAGACCAGAATAACAAATTTAATAACTTTACTTCTTCTGACACTGCTTTTTTATTTTTTTCTTTCATTTTTTTCTTTCAGGGGCTGCCTGGAAGAGCAGGTATTAAAGGCTCAAAGGGTGAACCAGTAAGTGAATGTCTCTAATGATGGGTTCTGGTGGGGAAGCCATTAGCCTGTCACAGAAAGGGGGGTCAGTGCCCACAGGAATACCAGGAACCTTGCATAAAGGTGACACAGCAATGACTTAAATGGGCCACCCTAAACGTGGCTCCAAAAGAGCATCCCTGTCTCACTGGACCACATCAGCCTGAGATGGGGTATGGTTGCACTGTCCTGGAGCTCACAGCCCTCCTTGGTCACTGGTCCCAGGACAGGACATACTGGTCACCTATTCTTTAAATGCCCATTGTTTAATTTTCTCTTCTTGTCCTGAAACTGTAAAATCTTAAAGCTTTTCTTGTTTCCTGACTCACATTTTAACTTCTCCGTTTTCCAGCTTGTTGCTGTAGGTAGGACAGAAATGAATCTCTGAAGCTATTCCCTAATGGAGTGTTTGCTTTCTCCTCCGCAGGGCAGTCCTGGAGAGATGGGAGAGGCAGGTCCCTCTGGAGAGCCAGGCATCCCTGTACGTATCCCCATCGCTTACATTTATCATGAACTCGGCAGAGTGTTCTAAAGCAAACTGTGAAGCTGGAGCTGACACACTGCTGCTCTGCAGAAAGAAAGCTTTTAGTAACAAGAAAGATGCTGTGCTGCTTATAACCCATGCAGGTCCATGGTGATAAGCGCTCCCAGGCAGCTTTATGCTTGCAAGGAGCTACCCAGCATGCGTGGTCACCTCCATGCACAGATACTACACTGAGGTCAAAGCCGACCGAGGCAGGTGGTGTGACCTACTGGATTGAAATAATTGGGATCCAAGATTTCACGTTGAGGCTCTTCAATGGGATGGGGAAGGTGGATTTGCTGCTCCCAAATGACACATCTGACTTTGGTGTTGGTTGACAGGGTGATGTCGGTATTCCTGGTGAGAGAGGTCTGCCGGGTCCCAGAGGAGCAACTGTAAGTACAACGCTGCTTGCAAACCAAACAAATACTAAAGGAGCCACATTCTCTAATTGTATTGTCCCTGGGGACTTTCAGCAGCAGAGGAATTACGATCCTGTAAAAGGGTCAGATTCTGCTCTTGCTGACAGCCCTGTGCAAATGCAAAGCAATTCCTTCAATTTCCTTTGGCAAAGAAAGCTGAAGCTGCCCAAGAAGTTAGTGAGGAGAGACTGAGCAGTGAGCAGATCCCTGATTAAACAGTGATAATGAAGTTCAGCCTGAGCTGAATGCCAGTTGCTAATGAAGCAAAACTGTTAAGCTATTTCAACGTACGTAGCCACCAACATATGAAATCTGTCCCATTCCTGTATCACTTTCCTTGGAGCAGTAGAGGTGTACTGCAAAACCAAAACCCATGCAAGCACTGGAAAGCCTGCAAATTGCCACCCTGAATGACAGGAGCTTAAAACATGTTAAAAAGTTGGTAGACCTGCTGGGATTCTCTTGCCAGAAAGGCACGTAGCTGCAAAGCTTTTCACAACTACTTGAAAACACCCTGAAGCTCTCAAACATACGGTGCAAAGCCAAAACAGTTTTCAGGTGGGAATCTGCTCACACATTTCATCACCCACCCCCAATACTGCAGCAGCTTTATCTTGCTGAGAGCCTGTAGGTGTGAGCCACTAGGAAACCAACCCATGTACAGCTCTAGCAGTTTTGGTGTTTACTCTCTGAACTGACAGCTTTGCGAAACTTCTGGGCTAGAAACCAGTGTGGTCCTCAATGGAGCATTTTGTTCCCACATTCATTGCGTTCCTTGCATCAACCCAGAGCTAAAGAAATAAAAAGCCATGGGAGTTGCAATGTAAACCTGAAAATAACTGCATGGCTGCCTGTTGTGTCCCATCTGAACAGCAAGGATCATAAAAAAGTGATATAAGGATGATAAAAACTTGATTTTGTTCATAATACTGAAGATTCGAGGGTACCATTTATTTTCTCATTCCCCAGCTAGTGCTGCCATTGTGGTTGGACCTGACCTTCTAGTGGTTTTGTTGGGCTTTTTTAAATTTTATTTTCATTCATTAATCTCATTTTGAAATCCAGAAGCCTACAGCAGGTCTAACGTGATTTCTGGTATGTGCCGCTTGAAAGAAATTGAACAGTATCATGATTTATGGTTTGTGAGCAGTTGCTCTTCAGATGGCCAGGGAAAGGGAAAAATCAGCCTTAGAAATAAACTCAATTAATAATGTTTGCTTTTATGTTGGCAATTTTTCATCAAAATTACCAGCCCCACACAAGGTATTGGATTGTTATAGCTAAAGAACAAATGCAATTGAGCTGATCACGTTGGTGCAGGCTTCTGACATGGATGCAATAGCATTTGAGCCATGCTTCTTTCTAATTTCTGATTTGTGTTGGTAGAGTTCTAATTTATACGAAATGTCGTTAAGCCTAGGCTGTTCTAAGAGAGGTGCAGGATTTGTCCAGTGTTGTGTTAAGACTGTCTGGCTCAGAACAATTTGAATCTGTCGCAGCAAATCAAGGGTTTCTTCCTATTCAGAGGCTGTCGGGTTTTATCCGGTACCACAACTTTAAAGCAGGAGTACAAGAGAGTCGTTTCTGACGTAATTTAATGTAACTGTCTTAGAGCTCTGTCTATAATTCTTAAAGTTTGTCTTTAAACTACAAGCAGAAAACAGAAGCAGCCACAGACATACCTGAGCAGTCGTCTGGCTCATTGAAGATGATGCTGTGCTGTTCCAGCAGATGGGCTCCTTCTGGACAAACCCTGTTTTTTGTACACAGCTACAACCACAGTTGTTCTCAAGACCCAGCCAGGGATAAGGGCAACTGGTTTAGGTTGTACATCGAGTCACACATCACAAGAGGATTTCCTCTTCCTCTTGGTGAATGACCAGAAAAAAAAATTATGTGAAACAGTGGGTGTTCAGACACCAGTGTGAATTTGTAGGACCAACAATCAGGGAAAAAATACCGATGCCATTTCGCACAGGGCACACCTTTGCTGCAATCCAGTAGAAGGTTGGGTTCTTGGGTACAGTGGACGTGCTGTGCTGACTGATCCTCCATCTGCAGCAGCCAGTTTGGAACTGATTTGTGTCCCTTCACACTGCAGAGATGGCTGTGAAATGGTCCAAGCAAGTGGATGCGATTGTCATTTTTCATGTCTAAGTGCATGCAGCCCGTTTTACAGCAGTTCCTTACAGAACTGGATCAACCAAAAGCACAACACTGGGATAGCAGAACCCCTTTAATGTGTACTGTCTGTGCTCTGTCGTGCCTACATCTTTTGCTGACACTGATCTGTACTATTCAGGAGTATGGTATGTTCCTAATCATTAGCATATATATAGACAAGCATTTTTATTTAGTAACAAAATCATATTTTTACTAACAGCATTATTTTTATTTAGTAAAATATAAATTTCAGTTCACACCAACACCACTGTAATGGCTGTATCAGCAACGCCACTGGGAAGTGTTCTGCAGTACATCACAGCATACTTTCTGTCTCTTAGAAGTGAGCCAATTTAACTGCACAATTGACACATGTGGCCCTGAATGAGCTCCTTACCAAAGCTTATCCTTCTCTTTGCAGGGCCCGCTTGGTCTCCAAGGCCCGATAGGAGCCCCTGGTGTCCGAGGCTTCCAGGTTGGTATGCTGACCAGGGCAATTTCCCGTGCATCCCGTTCTGGTGGGCTGCTGCTTTCTGCAAACATCTGGCAAGGCAATTGCTTGGTGGCAACAGCTGATGGGAAGAAATGTCTAACCTTGCCAGGACCAGGTTACCACCTTCATAACATGTGCAGTAGAAAGAACACGGCCAGATAAGCTGCCTGCTGGAATCAGTGATATTTAGTATTTTTATATAAGAAGGGCTTGAGCTTGATCTCTGTGAAGACACCTTCCTTTCTTCTCCACCTGGGCACCCCCAGCCTGTATTTCTTCAGTGAACTCCTTTCCCCCTCTGCTGCTCTGGGGGCTCTATTTCCTCGTGTCCTCTCCAAAGGAGTGTTCACAACCACTCTCCATTCCCCTGTGAACTGGCTGAGAAATGATGCGTGGTGCTTGCATCTGGGAGCATCTTGATCAGGGGTTACAGGTGTGAAGTTACCAGCAGAAGGCTGGAGCACCTTGTCAGTGTGGTTGACCAGTTGCGGCGCATGATGGGACAGAAGTCAAAGTTGTACCAACCATGCAAGCAGTCCCTAGGTCCTGGGGAATCAAGGAGAGGGGAGAACTGAGACAAACAACCCTTTCAGACCTTTTATTGGTACTACTGAACTCAGGGATGTCAAGACGTGCAGGGTTTCCTGTCACTTTAAGCTCTAACTCTCTTTTTTGTTGTTTTCCTAACAGGGTCCTAAAGGTGCCAGTGGGGAACCTGGCCTTCCTGGTCCAACTGGAATTCGGGGAGAGTTTGGTGACAGGGTAAGGAGAAGATAATATCTGTACCTAATTCCTGTGTGGGTGATGTGAAATCAGAGCATAACAGGGCCCCAGACACGATGTAGCTGGCGTCATTACATCAAGCACAAGTAGACTTGGTAAAAGGCTGGTCCATTGGGGGCATCCCAGCCCACCCTTTAACTGCTGAATGCCCAAGGCAGACCAAGATGGCAGGGAACAGAATTCATGTGTCCCCTCTTGTCTCACCTCATATTCCTGTCCTTGTTTCCAATTAAGCTCAGGAACTCCCACTATTTTTAGACAGGATGGATTGCTTAAAAGAGACTCTAGGATCCTGTCCTAGCCAGAAAAGACAATTGTTTTTTCTGCTCTGTGTGCTTATTTCACCAAAGAGTATCTCACCGTGGTCACAGGAGAGCTGATTCACGCGTTTTTGTTTTTCAGATGCTTGATTAGGGTTTCTGGATTTTTTTAAATTACAATTTGCCCAGAGATTTCTTTATAAACAGCAACACACCTGGGCCCCACACCTCAGAATAAATCCAACTTTTTATTTAAATGAATTCATTCTCATTTAAAAGAAGCCAGCAGAGCAGAGTGAATGGCATTTGTTCAGGGCTTGCAGGAGAACAGTAGCTGTGTGTTCCTCAGCAGCCTTGACTCCAGCTTTAAGGTGAAGTTTCTGTGTAAACGATCGCTGCGGCACCACGGGGATTTCACAAAGACCCTTCTGTGCAGGCTCCGGGCAGGTTTAAAAAAGCCCCTTAGTCGGAGGGACTGTGAGCCTAGAAGTGTAAAACAGGAGGGTCATTGTGGAGCCATGGGGTCCTGCCCAAATTCATAGCTTTGCTGTGGTGAAAAATGTGTGTTCAGAGGGTCAGAGGCCCCTGCACAGAGCTGCCTGTTATCCGGAGAGCTGCTCCGAGCACAGTGAGAGAAAATTTTATGCCTAAAAAAAAAAGGGAGCCAGGAGCAAATAAAAATCTAGGCTTTATTTCTGGCTCTGAAGTTAAATGTAATTACTCTAAGATGTAATTCTTCATTGTTTCTTAAGCCCCCAGTTCTTTAACAGTTTTCCCCAGGAAAACATGCTGCAGCAAGTTAGGATAACCCCAGAAAACATAATATGAATTTTCTCAATATAAAATGAATGTTCTCTTTCATTTCATACCATGAGTAAATTTAGTTTCCTTCTCACATCATCCAGTGTGGAAGGCAGAGATCAGTCACCCACCAGCACCATTCGGGACCTCACTTTTTAATTTGCAGATTTGTAAAGTTGCTATTTCAGTTGTGATAGCAAGATGACAATGATGAAAAACAGAAGGGCAGAAGAAAAACAGAATTCCTGCCCCAGGATGGATAAGAAAGATTAGTTTTGTGAAACGGGTGTAAAAGACTATGATGTAAAGCACGGAATTAATTTTAGCTTCATTTAGGAAACAGAGGAGGATGGTATGAAAAAGGTTGGTGTGGATAACCCACGCTAGGCAGGGGGGAGCAGTGCATTGCCAAAACACTTCAGGAAGGGCCTGGTAGGATGAGGACTCGGGGAGGAGAGGAGCACCAGGCCTCAGTGGGATCCTGCCTGGGCTGGGGTGGGATGAGGCTGAGGACCTGCCCTACAGCACACACTGATGACTGCAGAGTGCGCTACAAGGCTAACAGGGATGCTCATGATCCCTTTATTTCTGAGAATATGAATGAGATTTGATCCCTCCTACTTTCCAGTTAGGAGTCTTCTACCCAGCCCCTTGCTGTGTGAGTCAATGTGTGAAGGGTGAGGAGAAAAGCACTTTGAGCTCATTTGTCATCTTTTACTTATTCTCAGGGCCCTACCGGTGTTACTGGTCCCAAAGGTAACCAGGTAAGTGTAGCTGATCTTTGTGATGAATTTCATGCTGCAGTCAACAGAGACATTTAAACCATAGCTGAGGTGCAGCCTTTGAGAGCACGGCCTGCTTTTCCTTCCCTCAAACAAAAGTATTCAGGAGCAGACACCAATAAAAAACTTTTTGTTCTATTTTTTTGGTGCTGGCAAGAGAAATGTAGCCTGTTCTGATGGAGACATGAGAAAATACAGCGATAAAAATGCTGGACTCTTGTTTATTTTGTAACCACAAGGCACGCTGTATATAAGCTCCTCGCATCAGTGTTCCTCCTGAGTTAAGTTTGGAAGCTCAGCTTTTCACCAGGGCTGTTCTTGTGACTAATGGAGAGGATTTGTCCTAGCCTCGGAGCTTGGCAGGCTAATAGACTAATTTAATCTTTTACTTTGTGCTGCTTAGCTTCCAGAGCTGGATCCATCTCAGTGATGAGCTTTTGAGACAGTTTTCATCAAATGTATAGCTTACGTCAACGCCTGACATTGTTTTTGCAGAAAACAAGTGCTTTGCCAACAAGCGTTGCGTGTTTTGTTTACCAGCTTCAGTGCCTGTGAGGTCTGTTGTGTTGCTAAGGCAAAGACCAAGCTGACCTCTGTTTGTCTTGAAATAACTTCCTCTCTAAAGCCATATAGTCACCATAACGATGTTCATCATCTGCTCTAATTGCCGTGTAATAAGCAGAGTGCAGTGGTTGGCGTTGCCTCCACTGACGCCTGACTTGCACGCGCTGCTGTCACCACATTAATTCTTTTATCTCCCTTTCAGGGCATTGCTGGAGCAGACGGCCTTCCAGGTGACAAAGGAGAACTGGTAGGTGTCCTCGCATTGAATTCTCAAGTAATAGAGGGGTCTGGAGAACCACGGATCAAGAACCAATAAGATCAGTTAGAATTAACCATCCAAGAGCTCCAACCACCATCATCAGACCACTGACTGCAAAAAGAAGGCAACCCAACCCTGTGGGTCCCTTCCAACTCGGGATATTCTATGATTTTATGATTTTTCCAGCCATAATATTCTGGGCACGTGTCAGCTCCCCTGGTCCCTTCAGGAGGAACTGGCTGGGTAACCAGACGGTGTGGCCTTTGCCGAGCTGTGGCACGTCAGCACTTTTTGTCGTTTTGATCCTCAGAGCAGCAGGGCGCCGTGGGCACTGCTCTGTCCCTGGGAGGTTTTGTCCATCTCGAAAAGTGGCCAGGCTGCCTTCAGCGCTGCCACCCGGCGCAGCCTGTTAGTGTTGGGGTGCCGGGTCCAGTCGTGTAAGGGCTAGATCAGGCCTCCTGGCCCCTTTGCTAGGGACCAACACATGTGTATCATCATCACTGCTTCCTGCATCTTGCAGAGCGGGAGATTTGACTTTGGATGCGTGTTTTCTGCAGGATTGTTCTTTCATATCTCCCTTTCCTTTCTAACAGGGTCCCTATGGTCCCCCCGGCCAAAAAGGAGAGGTATGTATCAGGCCTTGACTACTTGTGCCCAGTAACATTTGTTTATAAATGTGGTTACTGTACCTTTCCATGATGTATCTCCACAAACTATCTTCTAAACACACGTGGTCAGCCTGATCAGTTAGAGAGACTTGAAGAAAGGCTTCAATCCCCATGAGAAATCCCCATTTGAGAAATGAGAATCCCCATGAGAAAATAATGGACCATGTCTCATGTTGTGTTGTTTAATTTTCTTCTTCTTCTTTATTACAGCCAGGAAAAAGGGGAGAACTTGGTCCCAAAGGTGTCCAGGGACCCAACGGGACAGCTGGAGTTCCAGGGATTCCAGGACACCCAGGGCCCATGGGCCATCAGGGGGAGCAAGGCGTTCCTGGCATCACAGGAAAACCTGGGCCTCCTGTAAGTATTGTTTTGTGTTATTTGCATCCATTGGAAGGGGCTGTAAGTCACAGTGGTCATTGCAAAAGTGAATTAGAAGTTTAAATACATAATTCCTAACCAGTACTTCAAATGTTAGGCTTCTGTCTCAGTCCAGAGCATGTTTAATTACTCAGGAAAGGCCAAATAAGCCTCAAATTAAGTATCTGGCCTTAAACGTTAAAATTAATTTCTGCCATTAATGTTGTGACAAAGCTCCTAAATTGAAGCCATCATCTTTTGAAGAGGAGGAACAAAAACTCATCTTCATGCAGGATCCTACACTTCTTATTGAGCTGCTGGAAATGAGTTTCATGTCCTGAAGCTTCTGGCAGTGATAATTATCAACAATGTGCTTTTTATAAGGCAACATTCTTCTGTTAATTGCAGGGCAAAGAGGCCAGTGAACAACATATAAGAGAACTCTGTGGGGAGATGATAAATGGTGAGTATTACTGGGAGAAAACTCACTTCAATTACCATATTTAGCTGAAGATGAGGAGATCCCAAACATAAGACAGCTGCTGAGATCTGTTATTTTTTCTACTTTAATTAGGAAAAATGTGCTGATGTTTAATGGAGAGAAATTATTCAGAGGGTCAACATTTGTCTGGGTTGTCTCATTATTCTGAGTTAGTATTTTTTAAATGATTCATCAGGGCAACACGCAAAGCATGCTGAAAGAATCTTTGACAGAGCTGGCAGCACATGTGGGCAGGAGTGTCCCCCAGCCTGCATCGTTCTACACTTCAGCTCCCACCTCCTCCTTCCAGCTCGCCTCTCCCTGGCTCCACTGTGCTGCCCTGGAGCAGGCACCAGGCAGGTGCAAGCTCCCAAGAAGAGGCCTTCTTTCTTTGAACTTAATGTATTTCTTTTAGAGGTTACATTCAGCATTGCTTGTTTCAGAAAATTTGTTTTTTGTTTCCCAGAATATTCATTATCTTTTGAAGTGGTTTAGGAACCAGGAAAATACTAATGGCTTAAAACACCGAGAGATTTCTGACCAAAATCTCCCTCAGTGGATATTAAAATGTTACGGATGAGCTGACAGGACAGATTCTGCAGTGTTTAGTTGCTTCCTGCCAGAAGCTCCAAGTGTGGAGGAGTGGCAGGGGGCAAGATCTGCACAAGCGTGCAGCTCTGCTTTGTTGCCAGATACCCAGTTCTCAACTGCTCCCTCAGTTAAGCACATTTGAGGGTAAATGATAATTAGCTGAGCAAAGGGTGAAAATGTTGGACATGCAGTTTTTAATCTAGGTGTTTGTTGTTTTTTTTTTCCTTTTTCAGATCAAATTGCCCAGTTAGC
Source organism: Anas acuta (assembly GCF_963932015.1). Taxonomy (NCBI): domain Eukaryota; kingdom Metazoa; phylum Chordata; class Aves; order Anseriformes; family Anatidae; genus Anas; species Anas acuta. The sequence continues at coordinate 13,947,817 of NC_088994.1, forward strand.
TGCTAACCTGAGGAAGCCCTTGTCTCCAGGAATGACGGGTCGGCCTGGCCCGGCTGGGCCCCCCGGTCCTCCTGGGGCTACGGGAAGCGTTGGGCATCCTGGTGCTCGTGGGCCTCCTGGCTACAGGGGGCCAACAGGAGAGCTCGGGGATCCTGGTCCCAGAGGTAAGCGAGGCTGAACCAAGCCCTTTCTCTTTCACACCCATTGAAACAAAATGACAAACTTGTACTGATTGCAGCAGTGGAGAGGAATGGATCAGGTCTTAGGCAGCCTGAGTTCTGCTTGCATCATTTAGAATGCAATGCAAGCAGAGATCTTAGCAATATCATGAGGATTTTGAGTTCCTCTTAATCTTTTCCCTCCCTGTCCTCAGATCTGGCTGCTGTATACAACTCTTTGCTGAAATTGTCTGTTTGTGATTAAAGGTGACACTGGTGAAAAGGGAGATAAAGGACCTGTTGGACAAGGTATCGATGGACCCGACGGCGATCAAGGTCTTCAAGGTAAGGCTGTGCAAATAATTTAATGAACCGTAACTAAAGTAAAGGCAAAAGAACAGGTCTGCATGTTTTTGGCACTATGTTGTAGTCCCTTTGTCCATGTAATGGTTACAGTAGGGTTGTTTTCCTCTGGGTACAGCAGGTGCACACAATTTGAACAGTGGAATTTAACTAGTACATCCCCTCTCTGCACCATTCCCATCTAGTCCTAAATGTTTTGGAGAATGTTTAAGAAAAAAGGCAGCTGGGACAACCAGACTCCTCATTTGTTCTTGGGTCCTTCCACTAATGGCTGTGAAAGGTCAGGAGCTTTTATAGATTTGAAGGTCAGGACCTTTCAGAACTACTCTCAAGTGGTTACCAGTGTCAGCAGGTTATTATTGTCAGTGGTACTTCATACAAAATAATCACTTAGCTGATATACTACTTATCATCTGGTTTAAAGGTGTGTAACACCAGCGAGGTTCTGGCTTCAGATTAGAACCATTCCTGCTGCCTGTTTCCTGCACGCTGGGTCTAGAGGGACATTTGTCTTTGCAATGCTCTGATACAGACTTCCTGCAGTGAAAACTGCATGCAGGACTAGCAGCTATAGTCCTGCAAAACTGAATTCATGTCTCTGGCTTAAACAAGTTCTGCAGAGAAATCAGGGACGTTACTTCATTTTGCCAGAAATAAAAATAACTTCTTAGTCTACAGCTGTAGAGTACAGTGGTGTTACTGCTCTGTATTTGGCTATAATCCCATAAATCCTTTACCAGAGGACTCAAAGATTCATTTCTGCAAATTAATGAATACCTGTTAGAAAGTTTGAAAGTATATTTTTTATTTTGCTTGCCTATTAAAGCAGGTTTTCTAATTGTGATTACATCTTCGCAATGAATAAGTTACAAGCACCAAAACCAGGCTCTGCATCCGTATACTTTCATAAAAACAGAATATATATATTCATTTCTCTCGGATTTTTCCATAGAATAATTGCATTAATACATAAATATCATCTTTTCCAAAGCGAGTAAAAAGATGCTATTTTTTATATATCAGATATTGAGAGCATTTGTCCTATTCATGAAATGTAAGATGTAGTATAAGAATAATAGATGCAATTAAGGAAAACAGTCAGGCACCATTTCTTTATCGCAATTAAGATGAGAATGCAGGTTTATAGATCATCTGTTCATATAGCTGTCCTTCGAGGAAACAGAATCTTATTTTACAGTATTGACAAAAGTTTCAGTAGCTTCTTGTTATAGAAATAACTTGTCAAAAAAAAAGAATAGCTCAAGTTTGCCCAAAGCAAAAATTGTTTTTGCCAATAAATAAAATGTATTTCACCCTAAGACAATTTTTGAAATTAGACACAGGTATACAGGAAGTTACTTATCTGTAGTACCAAGGAGGTTCTGTATCATCACTCACTACTCTCCTTCCCTTATTCAGAGTCTTAATTATGATTAGACTTAGAGAAGTGCAATGAACTGAAGCAGCAAAATACCACTGCCTCCTGCTAGGGACTGGGAAGTAGGGGTAGACACGAGTGCTCCTATTGGCACAGTCAGCAAGCTGTGAGCTCACACAGAGGGAGCATCCCTTGAGCTAACTTTTCAGAGACCCTGCAAAATAATTCTGATTACAAATTAACCATTGTCATTCATGAAGTCACACACTAAGGTAAACACACTGGTCAGCAAAAGTCAAAATGGACACATGCAGTGACAAAAGTGCAATGCTAAACATCTGCCTTCAGCTGTACTCAGGTAATTCCAGTAAACCAAAAGATACCCTGAAAAAATCCAACACGTGTACTCCGGATTCAGGCCAAATTTATTCAACACCTTGCACTCAACAGGCTGTAACAAGTCTGATAAACAGACACTCAAAGTATATTAAGAACTCTAAAAGTAATATATATTTATACTACTTTTACATATGTATATATAAGTTTATATAGTTATATATGTATATATATATTTTTAAGATGAAAGGCAGGAAATATTTCATTTAATGTTTTTCCCCTTCTTGTTTAGGACTTCCTGGTGTACCTGGAATTAGTAAAAATGGTCGTGACGGTGCTCAGGGTGAACCCGGTCTTCCAGGGGATCCTGGTATTCCTGGTGCTATTGGGGCTCAGGGAACTCCAGGAATATGTGACACATCGGCTTGCATGGGAGCTGTTGGAGCATCAACTTCCAAAAAATCATAAAACGGTACAAGAAGTGGAGAAGTGACTGAATATTTAAATAAAGAGTGCATTGTAAGAAAACAGAATCTTCCTAGTGATAAATGGACAGACGTTCCTTCTATTATATTAAGTGGAGACTTTGACACAGTCATTCAGTTCTATGAAAAAGAAAGCATCAGATGACAACTGTAATTAAAGATGCTTTATGAGTATTTTTTCCTCCCCCGATTATTTTCCAGATTTTTTATTGCTAAACAACTTCACCTTCCCTTTCTCCCTTTGCTGAAGAGACCTGCGAGAGGAAGCATTCCTTTCCACCATCATCTCCCTAGCTGTCCTAAAGATCACGGCTTTTCTGTATAAAAGTTTGAGCCTTGGCAATTGAATTATTGGTGCTGCTCCTACTGACTTCAGTTACGCAGGTTTGTGCACTATGTCTGCACCATTAAGGTATTCAGGCACCTGACTGCTACTTACCTCAGTGGCAGTTAGGCATTTAAATAGCCAGTATTTGAATATCTTAATATTCTGGGCAAAGAACATAGCTTATGGATATGCTGTCTGTTTTCAGACTGCATCTCACATAGCAAATACTAGTAAATACTAAGCCCTTGCAGTCAAATTCTGCAAAAGGTGCAATGTATATATTTTAACTTACAGGGGAGAGCTTTTGTACGTTTCCATATGATAATAAAGGAAGTTAAGTAACAGCATTTTCACGACCTCTACGTAAGCTATTTGCACAGTAATTGTGAATAAAACCCCAAATAAGAAAGGATGCTCTTCTAAAGTTCAGCCAAAAAAAAAACAACTGTATGAACTGTTGTAAAAATAAAAGGAGATTTTTTTTTAACCTTTTCTTTGTGCTGTTATAAGTGTCGTTATACACATCAAATGCTCAGATGAACTCTACATTCCAAAACTGGTTTTACTAGGACTGTTTGGAAATAAATTGCTGCAAAATTGTCAATATCCGTGATTTAAAATAGTTTTTATTTTGAGATCTTTTTGTACTTTAAAACCTGCTGGCATCATCTATTATCACCAAAATTAATAAAGCCACTTTCAGCTCACACAATAGTCTATCTCTGCCCTAAATGCTGAAGCTTATGAACAATAGAGACATATTAATCTTTAAATACTAAAATAGTTTGTGCATTTAATAATCTGTTGGTTACAATGTGCCATTTTTGGACTTACCAGTACAAGAAACTGCTGGGCAGTTGTGTGAGAGTCATTAAAGTAATGCACCACTATAAAAACAATAGTAATAGCTTTACATTACTCTTTGGAGTGATGAATGTTAAATTATGCATGGCAAACATAAACCCCATAATAGCAGCACAGTTGTAACTATGCACTTACTCGATTAACAAACATAACTTTTAAACTTTTAATCAAAAAAAAAAAAAGAGCATTTAATATGGTACCTTTAATTCCTTTTTACATTTAAAGAATACATTTGCCTCTAGTCATTAAAATAACAGAATAGGCTGATGTTCTACAAGTCCTAACTGTACTGTATCACCTTAAAAAAAATAAAGGAAGAAGAGCACAACCACAAACAGAAAAAGAGCAAAAAGAGAAAAATAAGGCATCACGACAATTTCTTATTGCCTCTAGTCCCAAAGCCCCTTTAACAGAACACTGATTTATATTGCTGGCAGTCAATTTTCATTTCCATTTTGAATGAAGACTGTTTTCTGTTAAGCTCTATTTATGCATTTTTACAAGTTATATTTTGAAAGTCACTCCTGGAGCATATCAAATTCATCACAATCAGATGAATCCCAGCATGTAAACAGGAAAAAAAAAAGGGGGGGGGGGGTCACTTATTTATCCACGCTTTCCATACAGTTCAAGGCAGTCAGTTCAAGCTACTTGGTCTTCATAGCCATGCATGTTTTCCTGCAGTGGACACGTTACAAACGAGTCTGAACTTGCTATTTTTAGTCTCCTGCCTGTTTTACCACAGAACACAGTCTCAAATTCCTAAAAATCAAAATAATAAAAAATAATTATGCTTAACATAAAGTATTTACTTGAGACGTATGCTTTTGTTTCACTAGTGTCTTGAAAAGACCCAGATACACCTTCTTTGCTGAGCAGCTATGCCAGTATCTTGACAAGGTTTTCCTATACACACTCCAGCTACTCTCTTAAGATACTTGGCAGAGGCAGAATTACTCATGGGCTGCAAGTACTGCAGTAGGAACATGAAATCTAACAGTGCATATAACCCTTTCCTACTCTCATCCATTCTGAGATACCATGGGTATTCAGCTCCCGAACCCCACCACGTAGCTACCTGGTCATGCAAGCTAGCTAGATGATACCTCTGTGAACAAAAGGGGAATAGAGAAAAAGGGAGGGGCGAAAAAAAGAAAGGACTCAAGACCCTAATTCTACAACGTCCAGACAGCACAATTCCTAGCTAAAAAATAATCAAATTTGAAAACCCTGAGGACAGTCTAGACACCATACTACTGAACTGAAACTGTTCTGAGGGCAGCTGGTCAAAAACAAACCAAAAAGGAGTGCTCAATGATCCTTCACAAATAGCATCCAGCAGAAGCATCCCATATACTATGAGCTATATTACAATAACTTTAAAATGCTTCACAGTTCTATCAATAACAAAACTGAAATTAGATTCAAACCTGTTTCAGCGAATCGCCGTGCTTTTCCTGAATGTACTTGAGAAATGCCGTTGTCCATTGTAATGTTGTTGCTTTATCAGTATCAGCAGTACAGAATGGAACCAGCAGATTCAGTTCATCACAGCAAATCCGGATCCTGCGCCTAAAGACGAATACAAAAGGTTATCATCCAGATGGGAGAGAAGGAAGGAAAAAAAATTAAAAATAAAGAAGGAAGACTACTCGCATCTGCTCAAGCCACGAACTTTGGGGACTGCATTTCGTTCTATTTTAATCTAGCTATCTTTTGTTCACTACAAACTTTACATTTGTAAATTAGTCACGTTATGTGCATGTTAGTTTCCTTATCTTTCTAGAGCTGGTTAAATGTTTTAAAATACCCTTTTTGTTTATAGAGCAAAAAAAACAACAAAGCAGCCCACAATTAAACATAATTTTTTTTCCTCTGACACCAAACCCTCACCACTTGCATTTTGAGTAAAACAAATGTGTCAGATTTACCTCTACCTCTGGATAAAGATGGGAGTGTTACAGTATCAGTATTTTAGGCTTCAAAAACTTTGTATTGCAGCTCCTCATAGAAATTACCTTCTGTCTCTCTCCATGCGGTTATGTCTTTCTCTTCGCTGAGCAACTCCTTCCTGTGTACCACTCTGCACCTGCACGCTTGGATTGGACTGTGCTGACTGCCAGGAGCCCTGTGCAGGCACAGTGCTCTGGCTATCACACATATTTTGAATGTCACTAAGAGGCTTGCGATCTACGTTTGCTTCCAACGGGCTTACTCGGCTGCAACTTCTTTTGCTTATCGCTTGCTTGCATAATGTGTCTTCTTTGCAAAACAAAGAGGAAAAGACCCCATTGAAAACCCTCCTATTGATCATGGAAAATATTGATCATTGAAGATTTATTTTTTTGTTTTATGTGGAATAATCTCTGAAGCTTTATGGCTAACCTACACTGCCTCTTATAGTAACACGTGTCCTACGCCCCAAGGCACTGCCTGCTGTTCCAAAATCCACCTTGCTTCTGTTTTCTCAGACAACCCCTGAGATCATGCCTGCCTTTGGATTAGCACCTGAGGAAGTCATTTAACTGTTCTTCAGTTGGGTAACTGGATCTGCTATATCAACTTTGGGGCCAAAAATGTAGAAAGAATCTTACTTACTCTAGGCCAAGCCTTTCAGAGATACTTTAGAGCCTCAAGTTTTCTCATTTCAAGCTAGGAGTGCTAAACAATTTTGGAAGTATAGCTAAAATTACAGGTATTGAACTCTTCTGGGTGGGGAGAAATCTAGTTCCATATTGCCTATAGTACATCTCAGACAAAGACCACACCACATGTGAATAACTACAATCATACTAAATGTGGAAAATACACAAATTCGGGGAAAAAAAAATACAGATTTGGAGGACAGAGAGACCTAAGTATAAAGAAGACAAATGTTTTACCTTCAACTTTAATCCAAACTTCCTCAGGCAAAGCTTTATTCATAGCACCTACTGTCTGCTTTGCGGATTCAATTTCCTGATGGTAACAGAAAGAAAACGTTCTGGGTATCCCAAGGTCCTGATGTTTGGCAGCTTCCAAGATAGTGCAAGACGTTCCAGAGGTCTGTGAAAACCAAAAATGAAATACTTAGAGGATTACATAAAAAGGAGACAATTTTGATATATTCATGTGAATTTCTTAAGTTTTAGCTTCCTGATTCAATGGTGTATGAGAAATCTCAATTACTTCTGCATGGGATTTTAACAGAATGATTTATTTTTTTTTAATACAACTCTGAGATTTCCTGAGTGCCATACTGTCATTCTTGCTTCAGAGCTTACTGTGAGTTTGGGGAAAAAAAAAAAAGTATTTTTCTATTTTTTTATTAGAAAAAAATGTACTTTTTAAACATCTCCTCTTGAATAAGTGAAGCCAATATACTAAAATAAAATTTTTCTCTTAAGAAATCTAATGGCCTACTGATTAATATCTGATGCACACTTACAAATGACACTACCACACAATGGCTTGAATTACTTTAGATAGCATTACAGATTAACACATTAATAAATGAATTAAATTATAGATCATACTACTCGTGCCTATTGAAACCAAGGCACACTTTAACACAAGACTTTAGAAGTCTATGACATTCAAAAGATTAACACTATTAGCATTGGAAATCAGGAGAGTACAACCAGTGCAGAATATATTATCTACCTACCTGTACTTGTGAAGGATTAGCACTCCCAGAAGCAGAACACGTGTTCATCGTAAGCAATGGATATGTGAACTGTAAAGAAGGTGTGGTAGGTACGGTCTTATTGTTCACCAATGTAGCACACTTGTTTTGATGCTGATGAAGAGGAACACCTATCAGTTCTGTTGACTGTTGAATCAATGTTACTAAACTTAAAAAAAAAAAAAAACATGCAAGACTGATTACTTGAAAAAACAAGGTGCATAGAAAAATTTATAGCTACACACAGTCTAGTAACTATCACCAAGAAACCACTTCCATTTACTGTAAAAAGAAATCATTACTGCTGTTGTATCTCCTACCTCACCGACAAAAAAAATAAAATCAGCTGACAAGGCATTTTATTCTGTGCAAGGTATCTTATTCTGATTTATGGCTCAATAAAACACTTTATCAGCACGCTAATACAGTTACAGGGCAGTATTATTGCTGGAAATTTTTCTTCACAGTCAGGCCTCCAAGTTATATCATTAATTATAACAACCAACTTCTCCTCATGTTTTATTAGGATCAAAAGCTACCTTGCTTTCAACAAGGTGCAAGTTAAAGTAGGTAATGTTCTTCTCTCGCCTCTATTTATGTTACGTGTTGCTATCAAGAATAAAGTTGTAAATTAACTAATTTTGTAACCACATTCTGTGCCATTTATGCAATATAGGGAAGGAAGTAGCCAGAGGTCAGTGGAGTTGCAGCCACGTGCGACTGGCACAGTTTACAAAAGCCCAACTCATCAGCTCATGTATTAAAGAAGTACTGAAGTACTTTTAGTTAGAAAAATAGTTTTGAACTCTATGAAAATACGTATCTTAACAACATAAGCTAAAATTAATTACAACACACTTGTTAAGAGTTACTCCAGATTCTTGGGGTTCTTGGCATCTGGGGTTTTCTGTCTGGATGCTGTTGAATCTGTCTTCCAATCGAACTCTGACTGCAGATTTAGATCTAGACTCTGATGGCAGTGCCGAATTTTCGACAGGAATGTTTTCTTTATTCGTCCCAACAGAACTGTCACCATGTTTAACCTTTACTAAACTGTGTCCTGCGACTTCTACAGAGCTACTACCCTTGGGCGTTTTATCTGCTTGGTTCGCAGGGGGGTTGGACTCACTGAGTAACATCATTCTGAGCTCCTGGAAGTCAACGTGGCCCACACATGGGTTTGAACTTAGCAAATTGCCGTCGGGAGGTAATGCTGACTGGCAGATAACCGGGAAAACCGCCTGGCTCCCAGAGCTGTTTGAGGAACACCCATCCTGACTGGGGTTCGCCGAGGCCTGGGGCAGAGGGGGCTCTGCGGAGCTGCCAGCTAAGAAAGCAGAACTGACCCTGGCTTCTACTTCACCTTCAGCAGCTTGTCCCTCCTCCGCGTGTGAGTAAAGTATGTGCTGGAGCTGGGTGTACTCTATTTCCGTCATCTCCACCAGGCTGAGTTCTGTGGTGGTGAAGCTAAGGTTTTGCTCACTGAAGGCAACGTCGCTTGGGCCTCCAGGTCCGCCAGCAGCCGGAGCGGGCTGGGGAGCGCTAGCTGTGCTGGGAGGACTGGAGGTCCGAGGCTCCTCTGGGGCCAATCCTGATCCTGACATGCCTACAGCGCGCCTAACCAGTTACCAACACCTTTTTCAAACACTAAACCGTAAAACCCGTAAAAATTATCAATTACAGCCATAAAAAAAAAAAGCAATAATAGCAATACATAAACGTAATACAGATTCTGTAACTCCAGTACCACGAAGACTCAAGGCTCCAGCTCCGAGCACCCCCAGCTCCAGACACCGCTGCTCACGGGAGGGATTTCACCTGCCAGCACCCGGGGGGGCTCCGGGCTGCCTGCTCGCCCGCAGCCCCCTCACAGCAGCCCCCGCTCCGGGACCCCCGGGGGATGCCGAGAGACGGGCTCCGGCTGAGGAGAGCCGGGGAGAGCCCCAAGGTGGAGAGACGGAGAGGGGTCGAGGAACCCCCGGGCTCGGTCCAGGAGGGTCCCCGCCGCCCCTTCAGCCCACCCTAGCGCTGAGGGGACCGAAGGCTCCCCCCGGGCAGCTCCAACCCTGCCCGGCCGCCCGAGGAGCCGCCGCCAACCGCCCCTCAACCGCCGTCCTCCCGGCGCCTGCGGCCTGAGGGCGGCTTCGCCAACCGCCATGAGGCGGCGGCTCGGCCCCTCGCCGTCCTGCCGGGCACCATCGGGCTCCGAGCTCCGCAGGGACGGGTGCTGAGCCCTCCTTGCTGGTCCCGGCTTCGAGGGCTGTGCGTTTTGTTTCAGTTTAGGCTGTGGAGAAAGCGGCGGGCTGGGCGCGGAGAGCGCGGTCCGTGAGGGAACGGCGAGGGGAAGGAAGGGGAGCGCTGAGGGGAGGAAGGGCTGCAAAGGTTTTAAGCCTATTGTTTGGTGTTTTTTTTTGCTTTTTTTTCCGCGTCAAGCCTCCCCATTCGATGCGAATGGTGCAGGAATGCATCGCCTAACACGAGTCGGAGAACCTCAAAGCCTTCGCTGAGGGAACCGCAGCCGCAGAGCCTGCAGCAGAGCTCAGCTGCTGAGCACAACGAGGCTCGCTCATTTCGGCGGCTGTGTGGCCTCAGCCGCTCCCGGTGCCTAAAAATAAAGCCAAAATAAAAATAAAATTAAAAAAAAAAAAAGCCGTATGGGAGCTCAGCGGCCCCGGCCGGGGCTACGCACACGGTCCCGGGGCTGCCTCAGCTGCCCACCCGCGCACCAGCCATCAGGAGGGGAAATCGTGGGAGGAAAAAAAGCCACGATGTTTTGAAATTAACACGTGTGTTTTGTTTCTTTGTCGCAGGGTGCTCTCTCCTCCCTTTCTGCCTTCCCCCCCCCCCCCCCCCCCCCCGAGGAGCACGTCTCCGCAGCACTGGAGGCAGGAGCCTGCTACACGCAGGTACGGTGGAGGTAAACGCCTTGGGAATGCACCTGTGTGTAAAAACTTTTCTGACATAAACCGACTCAAAAAAAGCCCCTTTCCAGTCTTCTGGAGTTGTCAAGTGGTATTACCGCATCATGCCATGAAAATGAGCGAGGTGCATTTATGGTTCCTTAACGGTGAACAGATTCTCCAAACTAATCTGTGATAAAAGAGTGTTTCCTCTAAGGAAAAAGAAAACTTTCACCTATCTATTTCACAACAATGAAAGGTCTGGGAATCTAGTATTTCCACAGCTCAAAGCCAAAATAAATTACTTAGTTATTCATTTCTCCAGATCTTTTTGGTGTAAAATCTGAAAGTAACTCAAACAACAAAATCTTCAGAATAAATTAGGGCATGTGTTAGAACTGAGAGAAAAAGTCACAAGAACAGACTTTCACGTGTTTTTCAGAACACCTACAAGTATCAGTTGGGTGTGGTGGCATCCTGTAAAATATCTTTTGTTAAACAGATGGAAATGAAACCTGTCTGCCATCAGCCTCTTGTGGTGGCATGTTAAGTAGCAAAGCTAGTTAGAAAATAATACACATGTACAGATTTAAGAAATGGACAACGTTTCACTGTAGATGTTTATTCTACTTATAGTAACAAAAACCTGTGAAGTCCCATATTTTAATGTACAGTGATATATTTTGTCATATAAAATACAATTTACAGAAATTTCTATCAAGTAAACCTAAACAAACACACTTGCTTTTTGCATACTTTTATGTATATCTTTAAATTAGAAACATCTCATTAAGAAAAATCTTACACCATAGTAGATGTTTGCATTTAATACCGCCTCTTTGCATTTTAACATTTTGTCTACAGGTTCAGAATACAGACCAATATTACTAATAATTAAAATTACTAATAATTAATAATTAATAATTAATAAAATTACTAAATAAATAATAATTAATATTGCTAATAATTAATAATTAATAATTAATAAAATTACTAATAATTAATATTACTAATAATTAATAATTAATATTACCAATCTTCTTTTCAAACTTATGCAGTTTTATACCTTTTTCAGTGGACAGTCTTATATACACTACCAGCATAAGCAGGGTCTGACAATAGTGACACTTTTTTCTTTTTTTTTTTTTTTTTCCAGGAGCAAAACACTTTTAGAGTGGAAAGTACAGGAAAATGGAGACATTTCTTAAATTTCCAGCAAAGTTCTGCCAAAAGAAAACCCAAGAAATGTCCCACATAATTAATTTCAATCGAAGAAATAAATTCCATGGCCCATTTAATAAACTTATTTAATAAACTTCTTTTTCTTTCCTTTGGTATACCAATTCATTTGTAGTCTTAGCTCTTTGCCAATAGATGTCTGATTTTTTAATTTTTTTTGCTGGTTATAAAGGGGCTACTTTTATATACTCTTTAATTGCAGGTTTGTAAAAATGTGAAATTAAAAACCCCTCATCCACATGAAAAACTAGGTGTGGTTTGTTTCTTTGTTGTACACTTAACAGATGGATTTCAAAACACAAAATACCTGTATATAAAAAGGAAGATAGTGCACTTTAAGCTTTTAACATTCCATTTTCAAATCCTCCGTCCAATAATCAGTAACACTGTTCTTCTGCAGCCTTCTCCTAAATACGCATGACCCTTCCATTGTAAAATAAACAAGACAGCAATATTTGACTCCTTTTTTAAAGCGTGTGCTGTAGGAACAACTTTGACACCAAAATATCACATACATGAGATGTAAAGGTATGGCTCCTAAGGTCTTGATTAAATTCTTTTATAAAATTACAATTCAAGTTACTGGAAAACATAACTTTATAATTTTGTTCTTGCCTTTTACCTATTTGAATATTGTCATTCACAGTTGTTCAAAAATTGCTAATTTGTCAGTACATTTTGTAAGGCTAGATTTACAACAGCATTTTTGTAAAGGTGAGAATATACAGTATATACAGAAGACATTGACTCAGTCCTTGCAGTGGTGTATATTATCTATGGGAAATATAACAGCAGTTATAGTTCTATGACTGATTAGTGGAAGATGAAGCTTCTGCTTCTGTTGCTTTCTGACCTTCCTTAGGTGTTTCTGGCTTCATCTCTTTACCGATCTCCCTACTTTTACTCCGATCTTTCCGATCTTTTCCTCTTTCACGATCTCGATCTCTGTCTCGATCTCGCTCTTTTTCCCTGCTTCGATCCCGGTCTCGGTCTCTGTCACGATCTCTGTCTCTGCTTCTTGATCGTTCTCTGTCACGTCTCCTGTAGGATTCTCTCTCTCTGGTTCTTGCTCTCTCTCGGTCTCTGTTTCTTTCCCAGTCTTTACCTCGCTCTAAGTCTTTCTCTCTGTCTTTGTTTTGGTTTCTGTCTCTGTTTTTATCCCATTCTTTGTCTCTGTGTCTCTCCCAGTCCCTGTCTCTGTTCCAGTTTCTGCCATGGTCTCTTTCCCAAGGTCTGCCATGTTCTCGATCCCTTCGTCTTTCCTCAAAGGGTCTGCTTTGTCGATTATCTGCTTGCTGAGGCTCTGGCTGATCTAAAACCTTGTCTTTATTTCCTCCTTCGTATCTCTCTCTCTGTCTCCCTTCAAATGTCTGGCCTCTAAATTCAAGATTTTTGCCTTCTCGGAAGTCAGATCCTGACCACTGTCCTTCTGACTCGGGCCCTTGTCCAGGAATACCAGAAAGAGGTGCAGACGGCCCAGCTTCCTCCCACATCTCCTTTCTGTGGCCTGGTGGATGACTGGGAAGGTCCAGGAGTGGTCTTGGGGTTGGCTTCATATTTTGTGGCGACTGACCTTGGAAATGAAATCTGGAAGGGGGAGGTTCGTTTTGTTCTGGAAACATTGGAGGTGTTGCTCCTCTTGGTCCTCCAAACTGAAGCGGAGCTGGACCTCTCTGGTTGGCAAACCTGGGTGGTGGACTCCCTCCTGTCCGTTCTTCAAAGAAGGATGCTTCATTGAGCATCAGTGGTGCTGGAGGTCCTCCTTTCTGCCCAGACAAAGAAAACGGACCTCCAGCTCGGTTCTCCTCAAAGTGCTGTGGGAGAGGTCCACCCTCACCCTGAACTGGTGGAGATTCAGTTTGTTCTACAAATTGATGAGGCTGAGGGTTTCTTTGTTCTTCGTATTGCACCGCAGAAAGACCCCTGTCTGGGGGTCTTTCACTGGAAACCCAGTTATCACCACCGTAACTAAGCTGAGTAGCAGGAATTAAAGTTTTATCTTCCTTACCAAGTGAAGTCTGCAAAGTGTTTGGAAAACTCGCTTGAGGGTCACAGCTCTGGTTTAAAAGTTGTGCTTGCTGATTGGAAGATGAAGGTAAATCTACTTTTTGTGCAGCCTGTTGGTCCTGATGGAACAATTCAGTCTTCATTAGGGAAGATTTTGGTGGAGGTGACATTAAAGCATCAGACACCGAGAAGTGAGCCATTGAAACACCAACAGCTGCTCGTTGTTGTCTGAGGGCTTCTTCTTGCTCCTCAATTTGTCGTTTCTGCTCTTCTATTTGTTTGTTTAATTCTTCTAACATTTTTTGCTGTTCCACCAAGGATGAAGAAGCAGATAAATCTGGCACATACGAGGCAGGTGTTTCCACAGAAGTGTTTTTAGTGTTTTTAGCAAGAGGTTCAAAAGTCTTCTTTTTACCAAAAAGTGTCTGGAGGATGTACTCAAGAGGTGTGGTAGTTTTTGAGGATGAAGAATGCGTAGCAGTAGCACTTGTAGAAGCGGTAGCTGAAACTGGTGGCGGTACAGTACTTGTGGTTCCACTCTTAATCGAGGACAGTATTTTTAATACTGAAGGTGTAACTGATGAGGTTTCTGGAACGGGAAGTGGGGGTGGAGGTGGAGGAGATCCAGGTAGTGTTGTACTTACAGCTGAATCTCCCGAATACAGTGTGTATTTCGGAGTTTTCTTTTCTTGTGAAGAAGCTACTGGCCCCTTAGAGTACAGCGATGTTTCTGTTTCCTCTTGCACCTGAATTCGGCTGCGCTTTTTCTCTATTTTGTCTGTATCCATGGTAGTAGCAAGACGCTTCCCTTTCTGACAGATAACCAATCCAAGAATTAAATTTGGACGTGAAGACTCGAGACCTGAAAGGAAACACAAAGATTGCATATGTAAAAAAACTACTATTTTTTATCTGTGTTTTCAATAGAAACTTATCATTTTATATAATGGCAGCTATGAGTCATAACAGTAACAGTTCTTCTAAATTTCATGCAGTGACATTATCCCATAAGCCTATGTGTCTATATTTAATTACTATTTACATAAATTTGTATACAGTAACTAAAAATGTTTTAATCCTTTCCCTGATATTTTGTAAGATTGCAGTAACAGGTATGATTACTGAAAGATGTCCTTGTAAATGTCTCTAATGTTCAAAAATTAAAGTTTTCCTATTTTTGTATTATGACTTTCTTCTTATTATTGTCCACTTCCCCCCCAAATCAAATATTTCCTTTCTAAATACTTTGCAAATACATTATATGCACAGAGATACTGATAAGTGAGAAAACCTGGACAAGCAATCTAACTTTCTGTAGGGCTACGTTGGAATTGAAGAACCAGAAATAAAGAGAAAAAAACTAATGCTATTAAAACAAACAAACAAACAAACAACAACAACAAAATACAAACACTTCACTTTCTGTTACAAAGAAAGCACGAGGCATTGTTAAACTTCATAACTACATTTCTGTTCTAATCTGTGCTAAAATACCGGACTGACATTTACACCATTCCATCAAGGTGACTTTTAACACTGTTGTAGAATTGAGTTTGATGCCACAGACCCTTCCCTAAGTAAGAAATGTGAGCAGAATTACTCCATTGTGAAAGCTTCAGGCTTGAATCCCTGGAGAAGCATTTCCAGAAATGACCAGAAAGTTTCCCATAAAGAGGAAAAATGCAAACAGCTGAAGGTCCGTTTCACATCATCGTATTCCTTCCTTGTACATTCACATTTCCCACAGGCACTCGTGGAAGACAAATACAACCAGAATAAAGAGCAGGGAATAAATCCTTTAACATACAGTCAGTGGCAAATGTAGAAAAAACATATAAAGAGAGGATTTTAACTTCTGGATTTAGTGACTTGAGATCCTCATTTGGGAGCCATATTAATATTTGCATCCAGCAAGGAACCAGGAATATAGAAACGAAACTAACAGCAAAGAGATTTACTGTGGTTATATGATGAGGACTCTAAAACCTACACTGTCCCTTATATTCATGACCCTTAAGTAAGAGTTTAAAAGAAGTGTAATATATGAATTTATGTATATCTTTAGTCTCTTACTAAACAAAACCAACTGCTCACTAAGGAACAACTTATAAATAACTAATTATTGCCACTGAAAACTTCTTGATACCAGCAAAAACCCAAACTTCCCATAGTTGCAGATAAATTCTATTTGCCATTACCAGTCATAAGTATGAACCTTTGCTGAAACAACTGAATTCAAAGTTTTAAGGGGGCTCCTAAATTTACTATCTTATGAGAAAATTACATCAGCTGTTTTTATTTGTATAGCTGGAATTATATTCACGTACGCCAAGAAAGTATTAAATGAGGTAAGCCTATTTCTTAAGTTCAATGTGAGGTTTCCTCAGCAAGAGGATTATAACCAGGTAAGTCAAGACGATGACTTCTTCAACACAGCTTCATTAAGCATAAATATTTCATTAAGCAGTAACCTGCCTAAATTCTGAAATTCTGTGTTCTTCTGACTGTGACTGGTAATAGTACAGCACGCCTGTTTTAGCCACATAATGGAGAGACCAGCAAAATTTGGTTACTCACTAGAAGGTCTTTGCAAAAAGACAGAAAAAATTGAGGCCAATGCAAAATCTACTTGAAGTTTCCTATCAGAAGCAGCTCTCATTTTAAGTATTTTGAAAAAAAATAACACTGAAATTTGATTGAATGCATTCTAGTTCCACAGCTGATTTCAGATTACTTCAAAGTTCAGCGTTTGAGTTTTACATAGTTCTGTGGTTGAGAGGATGTTGGCCATGCTGGTTTAAATAAACTTCTATATTATTTCCTACTTGTACATTTAAAACTCAGTGCCAAGTTTTTTCCTCCAGATATAGTATTTCAGTATTTTGTGTTGCCAATTTTCACTTTCTTCCATGGTTAGAAATATATATATATATACACACGAATTATAAATGCATCAAGAAAATGACCTAGCTATAGTAACCAAAACTAAGACTTGCTTATAATTTAGTTTGCTTATAATTCTATACAGATTGCCCTTGTGAGAGGGCAGGGACGGCAAGATGTACAACGAAAGGAGGCAGGACAGGAACTAAACAAGTAATTATCTTTGGTGAATCTAAGATTATTTGGAAAGGATCACAAATCCTTGATTCACCCAGTTAAGAACTCCTTTCACCCCACTGCCTAAAAGCAATCCTAGCAATTCTGATCACTATAGTTTACTACCCCAGATGAAGTTACATTAATGCATAACATCAGGGCATAGCTCAAAAGACAGCTTACTTGGGAAGACTGTGTACACTCTGAAGAGACTCAATAGTTAGGTATGATTCACTCTGAGTGACTGCTTTACATTTTTTCTTTATCAGCATGTGAGTAACGACTCCACATTTGGTCAGCATCGACCCGTGCAGAGTATCTCTCAAATCTGTGTTCACCCTAAAAGTCCTCGTAAGCATTCACTGTTCTTCTGTCATTAACGTATTGGTTATCTGCTCTTCTGCAGAGACCTGTGATTTATCCAACTAGTCACAACATGCATCTCAAACACTGAACAATTGAAACGAGCAGGTTTCAAAAATCTATTGGACTGTGTATCTAAAATTAACAGCAAAAGGATAAAAAATCAGTTCTGAATCCCTGTAAGAGACAGAGATCATCGCTAATAAAAACAGAGTAAAACTTAAACACACGTTCAAGATAAATTCCAAAGCTAAATTAACAACGGCTATAACTGAATCTGTTTAGTTTGGTCAGAGAAGAAATCCATTAAAATTTTACATTTTGATACTGTAATTTTCAACAGATGCCTAACCCAGTTTCTAAATTCATTCAATCCAAAGCGATCACGCAGTAAGTGCTTCTTTTGGATGGAAATATACAGCCAGACCAGCACTTCAAAGCTCAGTCCCATTCCATTTCCATATCCGTAATTAGGTTTCAATATCCATAAATAGGTTAAGTGCCTAATTTTAGGTAATAACTACATGAAAATGTTGGCTGCAGTCTCCAACTATTGCTCAATAACTATCTTTCACAAGCAAGCATTTTAAGTGCTGCAAGCTATGTTAGTAGCTTTTGATGCTAAATTATTTATAAAATATTGTTAAATGCATTCTGCATTTGAAGACCACGATGGTGTTATCAAGTTACATCCTGTAATTAAATCTATTTAAACAAGATATATTAAATATTACTATGGAATTAATATATTTTTTTTCGTTAAATACGTTTTTTATTTTCATGAAATCAGTTTTGCAGTATTTATCTACGTAATGGCCACATATTGTCCCTACCATCCGCAGCTGCTAGGAAGTTAACTGTACCACTAAGGATACATCCCTAATTTCTGTACACTGATGGCAAAACTTAGGGAACAGACCTATGCCACACTTTTAACCGCAGAGACCAATACAAGCAAAGCTGCAATCATCATCAACACGCTGTTTAAATACTTGTCCCAGTTAATTGTGAAAGCATGATTGAAAACTATCAAGTTGGTGTATCTCGATTCGGTGATAGAGATCACTCCCACCACTGTAACACTGCTGCACATTACGGTACTTTTGCTGAATGGGAGTGGCTGACATCAAAAATATGTTGTTCTACTACTGCTGCTTTCCATACTGCTATGAGTACTCTAAATAGCTTGAAGAGATTTCATGCCTTCATACTTAAAAACACTTCCAAGCTTAAACTAACGGAAGAGATACTGCGGCATGCCCTCTGCTGATACACTTTTTAAATTAAAATTCTTCTATTTTAAATATGTATGGTACCCGATACATTTCCAACATTGCCAATAAATCCCTCCATAAGTGCGTCTTCCTAGTGCTAATAATGGCTGATTTTAATTTTTTTTCAAAGTGTTTTCAGATCTACAGATGAAAGTGCTAAATAGTGTTGTGTGTATGTGAAACGAGACAAACAAATTCACATACAGTAAACTACCAGAAAAAAAAAAAAAAAAAAACAATGCTGAACATCCCACCAACAGATAATATCTGGTAATAAATATCTGAGGTGGTTGAAGTGAATAAATGTGAATATCCTTCCATGTTCCTCTATATTTATATCACCCATGACAAAGTTTTGTAGATCTTCTAGGCACTACAGCAGGTCAGAGGTCCTCAGTTGTGTTCCAAATCCAGTCCATCAGAAAAACAGGATTCATAACAGATTCATAATCCGTATGCACCTGATGGAGCTGGCTGATACAGCTGGAATATCCTCCAGCTAGGACTTCTGGAGTGATGGGATTATTGTCCTCTCCCTCCTCCCGCCCCCAGTCATATTTATCAAAGTATCTTATACTGTCATGTTTTTTGAGTACTTGCTAAACTCTGTTTGAAGGTACACAGATTTAAGGAGACAATGACCACTTTCCAAAAAATATTTTTATTGGGTATAAAAAACAGTAAATTCCATCAGATGTCAGTAACAAGTATGTATTACAAGTCTTTTACTCTGCGGTATTAATACATGCCTGCAAGTGTTTATACCTATGTTTCTTCTGGGCAATTACCTCCAGTTTTGAAAGAACTTTTCCTATTTACATTTTGTAAAAACCAGCCTGACATGCCTCATTTCTATGCTAACAAGTCTGTCTACTTTTGCCAGGCCTCCACTTTAAAAGCTTCATTTGAAATGAAATCTACAACAGAAATATAAAAGATAATGTACAAGGACAGCCTATGTTTGCTCAAGAATGCAAGGAGGAGAAGATCATTTAAATGCTTCCCTAGAGCAGCTTAAAAGCACAGCAGAAGACTGCAGACGTAGCCAAGTCAATGGCAAACTCATTCGTATATGTTACTGTCCAGAAAGGAATGTATTTCAGTTATTCGGGCTGGAAAATCTAGCCCACAGTTTAGGACTCTGTCTGCCTCCCTGTGCCAAGTGTTAACACTTACATGTTCTTGTTTTTTGGTTATGAAACAGGAATAATAGTTTTTGCCTACTTTTCAAGAACTGGGTAAATTAAAGACTACCAGGTGCTTACATTCAGCTTATAGAGACTACATGATGACTTAAGGTAGCAACAAGCTTGCCTTTTTAGCTGTAGCCTGAAAACAATGACGTAGACTGTGCACTGTTCAGGGATGGATAAGACAGGCTCAGAGTGTATGAGAAAAATCTTGTCCAAGAACACAAAGCAAGCGCCCTTTGCAATTTCATGCAGGAAAGGAGAGTATTTTCCTAGCGTTACATTACTTGTTGGTGGTGTTTTTTTGTTATTGTTTTTTAAGTCGTATGCCATTAACATGTGAAAACCTGGCCAGGCAGAACACACCTCTGTTTATGAATATAAGCCCTGAGAATGCTTTATTGAGTTTAGTCCTAAACTTGTATTTGGGTAGCAGAGGACAGTCAGCTTGTCAGAAAGGTCAGCTCCTTACATGTTTTAATGTGTAATTATTTTGCGCTGTTTAGTATTTTACAAACCATCCTTACAACAACGACGTATTGCCTTCATTGTAACCTGTAGCTCTTAAGCTCCTCAACCTGTTACTCTATATGAAAAAAGGTACTTATTTGGAAACTAAGCATATGCACCGCCTCCATCCTCAGATGAAGATGACTTCAAATTTTGTAATATAAAGGTGTTTCACATCTGAATTCATTCTCATTTCTTCTGTTTCCATGTTCAATGCACAAAGATGGAGCAAATTCAAGCCATACATTACTGCTGATAACTCTAACTAAAAATAGAAGAGCGTAATATATACCAACCTATACCACCTACTGTCTGCCACCTACGCAAAAGGAATTTGCCTGCTCCCAGGCAAACCAATGTTCTGAAGTCAGTGATTTGTCTGGAACCTGATCCAGGTAGCACAGAATATTTCAGACCCCGTGTACATGCATATTGCATGCACAGCGTAATACATACCATGAGATAACAACAATGTAGTGAAACCATAAACGTTACCTTTGTCTTCAGAGATTTCTTGACTGCTCCGTGGGATAAGAGTCTCCTACGTGATTTAGGGGACAGCACATGGCTTGTAGGGACCTAAAACTTGGTGGATTTATGGGTTGTTGAAAGTAGGGTCGGTTGAATGTTCTGATAATGTTTGCTTGTTTGTCTCAATATAGTGGCTGTTCTATGTACTCCATTTTATGGGTAAACAAATCCTCCTAACAGCAGAGATTTATCTTGTTGGAAAGGCTATGTGAGTTTCAGACCATGTCACCTTGAGATGACTGACTTTGCAATTTTTTCCTATATGCATACTTTTTAAATGTTTTTATAAAATTATATATTTTTTAATTATGCTTACATTAAACATTCAAAACCAATTGGTCTCTGATTTACTTGTTTTGTAATTTTACCTAGCAGTTAACCTCCCCTAAATTTTGTGCTTACCTGGTCCCTCAAAGGGCAAGAGTTTGGAAGGAATTGGGTCCTTAGAACTCAGTGGGATCAGGTAGAGATTCTTGACATGTCTGTTGTTATTAGTTACAACACCAAAACAACCACGACTGCTAAAATAGGAGTAGAGAGAGATATAGGCAACTTCTTCTTCTTCTGTGGCAGGATGGAAACGAATCAAACGAATCAAAAACAATTCCTGAAATACAAAATCAAAGTGGAAAAATTCAACCTGTAACACATCAGCAAATAAAATCGTTTTCCACTTTCATCCAATATAGGATGAAAGTCTGGAGCAGCTTTAAACCAAGATTTAAGAAAATACTGTCATTCAATCGGTAATATTAAACCAGAATTAATTTTGTCATTTTCAGAAATACCAACTATTTACGTATCTCACATCAAGCTACACCTCTTTAGGTTCAGAATATTCAAATAATTATGAAAGAAATGGAAAATTCTTAGATTATATTTGCATACTGTGCTTCGTTTTTACTAAATCCATACGGGTTTTAGTAGTAAAATTTATTACATACACTTACTAATAATTTCCTAGTCTTTTAAAATTGAATTTCTATCTTCAGTAACTGAATAAATAGATTGCTTATATTCAATCATTAAAAAACAATAGGTTGTATGAATGTTTAACTACTACACAGGGGAAAGACGATTGGCAGCTCAACAGGCAAACCTGTTTCTTCAATAAATCAAAAATTTCAATGGAATAAGTGGTAGCAGTAGTTTTCTAGGTATGATTGACATCAATATAAATTAGTAAAAAGGAAATTCTATCAAAAGCTGCTGTATATTTCTTCCTGGTTTTCCAAAGGATTTTAAGTAAATACCTTAGAAAGTGAAGATTTGAGTTTGCCAACATAATCCCAGACTGCCTTCGGTGAGATCTTCCCACCAATATGAATCGTGTCTGGTAAATCCTAAACAAGAAGCATTACATGGTCGTATAAGAAAAGGAAAGAGAGGATACAGTTTTGAACCAGCACAGATTGCCCCATCCCAGTAGCTTAGGCGATAATACAGTACTATATTTTACTAAACTTGCACATATACATTCCTAATTTCAGACGGGCTATTTCCAAAATGCAAGGAGTTCATTATGGCATATTACTGGAAGGCTGGCAGTACACACAAAACAGAAAAAGCACTGCCTGACGAAGATAGCAGTGGAAGGTCAAATACTTTTGTATGCCTATCAGCCGATTCTATTTGTTAGCTTTGCTTTTACAGGGAACCTGTTATATGTAGTGTAGCTTTTATCTACGCTTTCGATTTATCTGAAATTTTTGCACCCATATGAATTCTAGTTAGCTTCCTGTCATGATGACAGTGAAACCTATTTTAGCAAAAACAACAAGAGAGCCACCAACCCTCCTAAGAAAAGACCTAAACTACACGCCTGAAACCCTCAATCACAACAAATACACTTCTTCAGAGAAGTTAAATAACTGCTCAGTTGTTTCACCACAAGCTGTCATACTACCTCATTAGTTGAATGTACACCCTCCCAAAATATAAAAGCAGTTGCATCAAAGTTAATCAAAGGATGATATTTTTAATAAATGGCCAAACTTTTCTAATAGATCACATCAGTGATCCATCCATCTGTTTGTGAGCAGAACAAGGCATCTCTTTCAACACACATGCTGATGATGCTTCTCGTCAAAAACTGATCTTGAAATCAAGCTATTATTCTACGTTAGATACTAACATATATATAAACATATTAACAGACGTGAGAATTCTTCACAAATACGCGAGGAATTTCTTTTAAAAGGCTTTCTCTCCTCCCCCCTGCCTCAGGCTACTGTTCCTATTACTAAAGGAGATTACTAAAGGGATGCAATTTTTTTTTGTTACACTTCCAATATAACAACATACACAGTGACCCCAGCCTTTCTAACAACAGGAACTGCAATACATTCTAAACGCATAAACATGTCAGTGCTAACCTCACTAAGATAATCAAAGCACCCGGAGACAGGATATGCTTTAGTGATAAATTTGGCCACACTCTGCATATTAATAAATCCTTTCCAAATGGTGTTGAGGCGAGAGAGGAAGAGAGAAGTATCGCTGCCTTGAGGTGAGCGTGGCTCGGCAACACTGCAAAACAAATCCAAAAGAGAAACGTTATAGAGCACAGTAAGAATGCTTCCTTCTTCTTCTTTTCTTCCCTCCTCTTATTGATCAATTACTTTATTTTAAAAAAGCAAGTAACACAAGCCTTAGTAAATGCTTTGTTAATGTTTTCCACTTTCATCCAATACAGGATGAAAGTCTGGAGCAGCTTTAAACCAACCCTCACAAACACTTAATATATTTGAATGCACATGCAGATTTAAAGTCAAATATCTTATAAGTTTTATTTATCTGTTAAAACACATTGAAGAATTTTTACTGACAATATATAACGATGCTCAGAAAATTTTACCAACTAGAGAAGTTAAACAAGGAGATGACGAATTAAAAATTTAAAGTTCAGGTAATCGGATTTAAAGTTGAACATGCCTTTTGATTATTGGCAGGGGAGGGTAAGAAGCAAAGAGGGACAAACAAACTGAACATAGCGAGACCAGAGATTCAGTGGCTTAGCTTACTATTAAATATACACACCTGATATTGGGTGACTGATGAACAGCTAAGTATCTTGGATCTGGTGAGGATGATGGCTTTGTTAATATTGATTTGGGGACAGTCATAACTGGTTTTGACATTTCCTGCTTTGTCTCCCCTGTTGAAACTTTATCAGATGCAGTACCAGAACGCAGGGCTGTCGTCGTAGTACCAGAGGAGCCACTCATTGGTGTTCTAGGCTCTCGGCCAGAAACTGTTACAGTTGTGACAACTGCACCAGTGCAAGAGGCAGGAAAAGTCGAAGGTTCTTCAGATGAAGAATCTGTGTTGTTATGGCCTTGGGTTGTAGGAATGTAAGTTCTTTCTAAGCTTGACTGGGAAACTGCTTCTGCTGCAGGTGCAACTTCGGTTTCCTCTGTGTTTTCAGAGGCTGCCTCTTTAGCAGGCTCCGCTGCTGCTGATGGTGCAGAACTTTCATATTTTCGCTGAACTTCTGGTTTAGATTTTGACACTGCTTTTTTAGCAGAAGCCATTAATTTTATCTTCTTCGGTGGTAATTCATCTTCAGATGCTGAAATCTGACCTACAAAATTAATTTTAACGTGTTTTTGATTACTGTTTAACAATGAAAAGGTCTGAAGAGAAAAACAAGTAAGCAAGCAATGCTCTTAATAATTCTTTTACTTCACACAAAGTCAACACTGTACATACCTGTAAAGATTTTGCTGCTCAGGTCAAAAAGATGGACTCGATGTTCCTTTGTTGTATCCTTCAACATACTGCTAAAAACGTCTAGAGAAGGAGCACTATTTACATTTTGTACAGTTCGGGTTGACTTCTGCTGCTCCTGGAAATGAACAAACACAGAAAACATTCTGGTTGATTGCTAAATTCAATCATAAAAAAATACTTTTGAAACCGTTAATTCCAGTTCTTTAAAAAGATATTAAGGGCTGTGCAGAACTACTGCTCTGAGCAGCACTGGAATTTTGAAATATTCTTCCCCTTTTATTATTTGTTTAAGAATATCATGTCAAACAGAGTTCTCAAATAGTATTTGTCCTCATTTCATTTCATGTAATTCTGAAGTAGATACTATCACATTAACTGCTTCCTGAGAATACAGAATTGTAATACTGATCACATTTTGGGGGAGGAAAACAATTGGCTAAGATTTTGCTGTAAACTGAGGCAAGGGTCTGAAAAACACGCATCATCTGATATTTTAGAAGCACATGCGATATATGCCCGATATTAGGTTGTTGCATTCCTTCAAACCAAAAGGAAAATGC
Organism: Anas acuta; assembly: GCF_963932015.1. Taxonomy (NCBI): domain Eukaryota; kingdom Metazoa; phylum Chordata; class Aves; order Anseriformes; family Anatidae; genus Anas; species Anas acuta. Next base: position 13,972,798 of record NC_088994.1, read on the forward strand.
TCATAGCACACCTACTAGGTGATATTCTTACAGTTCATTGAAACAACCTGCATTTCTGATACAAAATTTGAGGCCCTAGTTAGCATTTATCTCCCTTGGCACCTCCATGCTAAAGCAATAGCTAATACTTATATCAGAATCAGACACCGGGGGAGAATCTTCCATATTTACATCTGGCACTTGTTCCCGTTTTACAGCTGCTTTCTTGATCTCGTGTGATTTGTTTCTTGACTCTAACATCTGAGAGAAACAAAAACACTTTAGTAACAAGTCTGCATACTGATTTTATAATTTTATTTTGTATTTTCTTATCGGTTGGCTAGTGGAAGAGAAAAAGCTTACGTTATTCATATTTCATTAGGAAGAAAACAATAAATTATGGGTGGTAAGGGCTGGTGAAGTTACTGTTAGTTCGTATCTAAGGACACACTGGAGAATTGCATTGCTTACCGCTTTGGCTGGTTTCTCCTTCCATACAGACAGTTCTTTAGATAAAAGTTCTTCGGGTTTCATTCTCACTAGTTTTGACACTGAGATTTCTCCACGAAGAACACGATGAAAAAGTCCCTAAAAAAAAAAAAAAAAAAAAAAAACACTTTGTTGCCATGCTGAATAACTTAAGCAACTAACATGATTTGCAGTGCTGGACTGTCAAAACCCTTTCAGGTTTCTTAATTCCCTATTAAAAATGCCAGTTAATCTTAAGAAAACTTAGCACGGTGCAGCAACCAGAAACTAATGATGAAATCATCATGAAGTATGAATTTTCCACATTACCATAAAATATACTATCAATTCTACTGAACAGGAATTTCGAGAGATGAACTGCCACTCCTGTTTCATATCTATAGTAGAATTTTTTTTTAAAAAAAATTACGTTGTCTAGTCACTATTCCCATCTGCACCAGCTTCTTTTTCCTTTAAAAGATAAATTATCATGTACACAAGTGGTCTCCCATACAAACCACAGAACGTCACAGAAGAAAAACATTTATTTTTTTTCTAAGAATGCCATTCAATAAACAAATATTTCACTACAAAGGCCAATCTTAATAAAAACACGCGATCCAACTGGACTTCCATTCCAACTGGATTTTTTAATATTTGAATGGCTTTAAAACAATTTTTTAGAGCATAATTCATAAGTCTCTCTCTTGAAACTACATATTGATGTATTATTTAAAAAACAGAATATATTTCAGTACGTTTACTGTTTAAGTAAATTCCAAACCTGATTTTTTGGGTCCTTGAGATTGAACATGATGCTACGGTATTTACTCTTGTATCGGTTGTCCGTAACTTGAAACAAATTAAACATCTCCTTTTCAATATTGAGTGCTACTTTCCCTACTTCACTCTCTGTCATGACCAGATCATCACTATCATTCACTCTGTTAAAAACAAGAAAGGGTATGCGCATTTACGTTAGGCACGAACTCTTCAGGCAGCATTCATAAAAAATACATTTTCAGAGGAAGGAGTTAACCACGCTTTTATTCACTCAGTGAGGACTTCCTTAAAACACATTTCAAAGCCAAAGTCCATCTCAGGACCTCAAAATGGCAACTATGGCAACCTTTTGCTACTGTCTACAGAAGACCACGGAAGACAGCCTTAACGAACTGAAGCCAGGTCAGTCCTTACAAATACTCCTACTCATGACACTGCAATTAGCTTGTTGTTGTTGTTTTTTGTCATGAGCTACTGAGGGAGCTAAAACACTTCAGTTTTAATCTTAGACCCTCCACTGTGAACAGCATTTCTATTTCAGAGACACTACCAGAGCACAGTGGCCTAAGTCTTGACAGCTGACAAGAGCTTTAATATTTGTGGGACAATGTTTCAGCTTTTTTTTTTTTTAAAAAAAAAAAAAAAAAAGTAGTACAGTTGCTAACTTTGGGAGAAGAAGGAACCTCTGCCTCAGCAAGCCCTTCCAACCTTTCACTGTGATATTCCCTACACTATGCTTCGTACAACCCCTACATCTCCAAACACCACCATTGCCAGATATCAGCTTCAGGTCACCTGCATTAGAAACATCTCTATGCTGTGATTTAATTCTTCAACTGTAATTGTCTCTCACTACAAATGGGATAGTGACTTTTTTTTAAAGGCTTTTTCACATGCCCAATTATTTGGCATCAGATTTTTTATATCTAATAAAGCTCTAATGCTAAAAATACTTGTAGTAATTTCTAGCACAAATTAAATCCCTTAGTATCACTTAGCAAGAAAGAAACAAAACTCTGCAGGCTAACCCTTTACTTCTAGTTGTAGCTTCCTATATAAAATAAGTGCTTTGAATTCCCACCCACCTCTTCCATAAAATTTCTTTTAGGGACTGACGAATATGTTGTCGAATCTGCGAGTTGGGCTGCGACTGGATAGGGCTAGCTTGTGTTTTTGCTTGACTACTTCCAGATGCAGTAGAAACGGAAGACGGCAAAGGCCTTTTGAGTCCTCCAGCCAAACTGGATGCAGCTAGTTTTTTGGAAGCTGGCGAGTCATGAGAAGAAGCTGGTTGTTTTGAAGGAACGCCGCCTGTTGAAGGGCATGGTTTCTTGGGAATTTCACCTTTGAAACTCCCAGCAGGTTTAAGCGTCTGCTTCATTAGCGATGATGTGCTAGACACGGAAGGGGACTTCTTTGGAGGAGAATTTTTAGTGAGGGAAGATGCATGTTTCTCCACCATAGATGCTGAAGCAATAGCTTTCTTTGATGCCCCTATAAACTCTGTCGCTTTATCTTTGTTTCTCTTCGCTTCCTTTTGAGCTGTTAAAACAAAGAAGAAAATGCAGTATTAAATGCTTAACATTATAACTTCCTGTTTCTGAAGACCAGCTGTCAACCTATAAGGAAGTCTGTGAAATACCTCTGGAGAACTACCAAGTATATAATTTAAGCCATTCATTTTTAAAGCCTTTTTAAAAGCCTTTTTAAAAAATGTGTAAAAGTTGACTTTTTTAAGAAGAAGTTTGCCTTGGATCCTGCAGAGAGCACTTCTCAGAGACTGTCTGAAGAGTTTAAAAGAGTTGCATTTTGGTTGTAAAGGTTGAAAATCTCAGTCACAAGCTATGCAAGAAAATTAAAAAAAAAAAAAAAAAAGACACCACCTTCAAAGATTCCTGAGTTGGACTTCATGATTAAGCTTCAAAACAAACAAACAAACAAACAAACATTTTCACAAAGCCTTTAAAAAAAAAAAAAAAGCAACACAACCCATATCTCACATTTAAGCAGAAATCCTCGCTCCAAACTTTCTACTTTAAGGAGCAAGCAAAGAGAGTCAAGTTAAACAACAAATCAATTGCTTAAAATTTTAAATATACGTTCAAGCCATTTGGTTGCTAGTATGAGTATCACACTGTCGCTATAAACTGTCAGATCTTCTCATTTACTTTCCAGTTAAACTCTAGATTTGATACTATAATATTTAATAATTAAATATTAAAACCATTGCTCAAACTGCGGCTATTTAATTCCCACCAACTATTCCATTCACAATATCCAAAACTGCCATTTAATGTTTTTTCTAACATCAATATATTGACAATACACATAACGCACAAGAAAATTTACAAATTACAAGCGAAGACTCCATATACTGAAGTTATAATTGCACAGGACTTTAAAAACAAGCATTTCTGTAGGTTGCATTTCACCTGTCCACATTTTGGCACTGACGGGAACAATTCAGCAAAACGTAATAAGCCAAAACACACTCTCCATCCAGCAAACGTGATGTGCTCCACTTCAGTTTGCCAGAAGTCTCGTTTACAGGACATCAGAGTTACCGTGGGCAGAGTTACCGTGACACATTCGTTGTGACAGCAAAGGTTCCGAGGGAAACCAAGAAACAACTCCTGAGATGAAGTTGTTCTGATTAGAAAAGCTAAAGTTACTTCCCCAAAAGTCTTTTTTCTCCTCATAAATCTGCATTTGACTACTGACCAGTTTGTGATTTCTTTATTTTTTAATTATTATCTCATGTTTTTAATCAGAATTAGTCCCACAGCCCCATCTGCAGAGAGCTATGTGCTTCCCGGGAAGGATGCAGAAATTTAACTTTGGTTCATTTCACCACGAACCAAATGGACCCTTTTGGTCTTCCATACCTGCTACAGTGAGAGCAGACATTATCAGGAAGGGTCTCACAACCGATTTTCCTCAGACTTGAGGGGGACAAAGGTAGGGAGCACCCTTCTGAAGCCCAGTTCGCCCACCTCAAGAAATCCTATAACAGCATACTGTTTGAATAGAAATACACCTCAGAAAGGGGAAGATTTGGATTACCTAAGAAACAATGTCACTACTCATTTCTGAGTGAAACAGCCTTCCCACCTTTGCCGGTCGTTAAATTCTGTTAGACGCTGAGCATTTGTAGTAGGCACCTCCAGCAGAACGCAAGCTTGGAACGAGCTGCACTACACTGCCTCTTACTGCCAGCATGTTTCACCACCAATACACAAGCTGCTGGTTAAGATGAACCATAAAACCGATGCTGTACCTGCATTTTCATAAGGCCAGGCAGAGAAGCAGGTGCTAAACGTTGCCTGGAATACAAAGTGAAGAGGAGGATGCAGAAGCACTAGCTATGTGGATCCACTGTGAGTGGATGCCTTGCTAAAGGTTTCTGAGTGAAAATTATCTGAAGTGTAAGATGAAACACACTACATTAAATCATTCCAAAGAGCGTGAAGATCTTACTAGAGATTAAACTTCTTGTTCACCCACTGTTCCCGTACTTTTCCCTAGGGACTGGTCTCAAGTACTGACAAACTGAACACAAACCCAGGGGGATGTTGAGCTGGACTCATACGGACTTCTCTTCTCTTTCTATTATCTCCCAAAGCCTACCCCACTAACCTTACACTATCCGTCAGGAGGCATTGAGCTATCCCAGGAAGGAGAACAGGGATCAGAAACTATCAGTGACATTTTCAGTTTGGTCTAATGAGGCACCTGGAACTTCATACACTGAGGTAAAAAGCTGAACTACTTTGAATGAACAGTCTTGAAAAGCTAGAAGATGAATATCCAAAATATGTGTACAATAAGGTTGTGAGAATTTCTCTACTTCTGGTTCCTGGTTTATCTTCTGCCCAGACTTGTCTCTTCAGGCCGGTGGGACAGCGCACCTCTGTCTCACTACGGAGCGGCAGGACAGCACAGCTCAGGGTTCAAAATGACCACAGTACAATTCGGTCCTCGGTGCTATGATTTTAGTTCTTTTGGGTTGCAGCACAAGTACAAAACATGAAATACTAAGCTTACATTCCATACTTACAGTTTTATCATCTGTTCAAATTCGTTAACAAGCACGCTGATGGAACTAAGAACAGCAGTTAAGATATTGTGTATATAAAAAATATATCCGTGCCCCAAACCTTCCTGTGTTCTCCAACGGCTATATCATGGTAAAACTATATACATGTAAAATAAATAAATAAGTGGCACTAGCACAAAGGTAGATTGAAGTTCCCAGGGTTGATAGGCAGCAGCATCAGTATGGGTTCAAGAAGAAAGATGCACAAGCATCCTTTATTCTGCCAGTTCACGTCATGGCTATTTTGAAATGTTTCTACAGTAGAGCACATAACTCAATGCTTCTTTAGACAACAGAAAATGAGCAGATATTTCAGCCTCATGGAAGTCTAACAGTCTCACAAACTAAAATACTACTTTATAATTACAACTGTCTACCTAACTACTTGCTGGCAGGGATTCTGCATGTAGTAAAAGATACCTACACTACATAGGCTATTCGGTGTTTCAGAACACCTGTGAAGTACTTTCTCAAATCTGCAGGACACCTCACTACATTTGAAGGATAGTGAAGTGGTGTGTGTGTTTTGACAAAGTATTGAAGGTACTTACATCCTACACATGTTAACAACCTCATCTTAAAAAAAAAAAAGAAAACACCCTCATATCCCATTTTGACTATGACAAAATGGATCGGCCCTGACAGATTTTTTTGGTTTACTGACAGGATTAGTGTTCTGCCAGACAATCCAGCTGCACCAACTCACGCTGTCCTTGCACAGCTCTTGTATCCAATGCACAGGAGGGCAGGAGCACACAGCCCAGCGCGGGGAAGGAGCAGGACTGCCTCTTCTGGCAGCAGCTCACCAGTCCCATTGCCTCAGCTGCAAGGCGAGCATGCCCCCCAGCTAGCACCATCTTCTGATGGGCGCTGTGGCTGGTGCGTGTTTGGAAAAGTTACCAGAAGTGAGTACTCTTTTCAGAGAGCAGTATACCAACACAGGAGGGTCCCCGCCGCCCCTTCAGCCCACCCTAGCGCTGAGGGGACCGAAGGCTCCCCCCGGGCAGCTCCAACCCCGCAAGGCCTACCGAGGAGCCGCCGCCAACAGCCGCCCAACCGCCCCCCTGCCGGCGCCTGCGCCCTGAGGGCGGCTTCGCCAACCGCCATGAGGCGGCGGCTCGGCCCCTCGCCGTCCTGCCGGGCACCATCGGGCTCCGAGCTCCGCAGGGACGGGTGCTGAGCCCTCCTTGCTGGTCCCGGCTTCGAGGGCTGTGCGTTTTGTTTCAGTTTAGGCTGTGGAGAAAGCGGCGGGGTGGGCGCGGAGAGCGCGGTCCGTGAGGGAACGGCGAGGGGAAGGAAGGGGAGCGCTGAGGGGAGGAAGGGCTGCAAAGGTTTTAAGCCTATTGTTTGGTGTTTTTTTTTGCTTTTTTTTCCGCGTCAAGCCTCCCCATTCGATGCGAATGGTGCAGGAATGCATCGCCTAACACGAGTCGGAGAACCTCAAAGCCTTCGCTGAGGGAACCGCAGCCGCAGAGCAGGCAGCAGAGCTCAGCTGCTGAGCACAACGAGGCTCGCTCATTTCGGCGGCTGTGTGGCCTCAGCCGCTCCCGGTGCCTAAAAATAAAGCCAAAATAAAAATAAAATTAAAAAAAAAAAAAAAAAAAGCCGTATGGGAGCTCAGCGGCCCCGGCCGGGGCTACGCACACGGTCCCGGGGCTGCCTCAGCTGCCCACCCGCGCACCAGCCATCAGGAGGGGAAATCGTGGGAGGAAAAAAAGCCACGATGTTTTGAAATTAACACGTGTGTTTTGTTTCTTTGTCGCAGGGTGCTCTCTCCTCCCTTTCTGCCTTCCCCTCCCCTCCTCCCCCCGAGGAGCACGTCTCCGCAGCACTGGAGGCAGGAGCCTGCTACACGCAGGTACGGTGGAGGTAAACGCCTTGGGAATGCACCTGTGTGTAAAAACTTTTCTGACATAAACCGACTCAAAAAGAGCCCCTTTCCAGTCTTCTGGAGTTGTCAAGTGGTATTACCGCATCATGCCATGAAAATGAGCGAGGTGCATTTATGGTTCCTTAACGGTGAACAGATTCTCCAAACTAATCTGTGATAAAAGAGTGTTTCCTCTAAGGAAAAAGAAAACTTTCACCTATCTATTTCACAACAATGAAAGGTCTGGGAATCTAGTATTTCCACAGCTCAAAGCCAAAATAGATTACTTAGTTATTCATTTCTCCAGATCTTTTTGGTGTAAAATCTGAAAGTAACTCAAACAACAAAATCTTCAGAATAAATTAGGGCATGTGTTAGAACTGAGAGAAAAAGTCACAAGAACAGACTTTCACGTGTTTTTCAGAACACCTACAAGTAAGTATCAGTTGGGTGTGGTGGCATCCTGTAAAATATCTTTTGTTAAACAGATGGAAATGAAACCTGTGTGCCATCAGCCTCTTGTGGTGGCATGTTAAGTAGCAAAGCTAGTTAGAAAATAATACACATGTACAGATTTAAGAAATGGACAACGTTTCACTGTAGATGTTTATTCTACTTATAGTAACAAAAACCTGTGAAGTCCCATATTTTAATGTACAGTGATATATTTTGTCATATAAAATACAATTTACAGAAATTTCTATCAAGTAAACCTAAACAAACACACTTGCTTTTTGCATACTTTTATGTATATCTTTAAATTAAAAACATCTCATTAAGAAAAATCTTACACCATAGTAGATGTTTGCATTTAATACCGCCTCTTTGCATTTTAACATTTTGTCTACAGGTTCAGAATACAGACCAATATTACTAATAATTAAAATTACTAATAATTAATAATTAATAAAATTACTAATAATTAAAATCACTAATAATTAATAATTAATAAAATTACTAAATAATTAATAATTAATATTACTAATAATTAATAATTAATAAAATTACTAAATAATTAATAATTAATATTACTAATAATTAATAATTAATATTACCAATCTTCTTTTCAAACTTAATGCAGTTTTATACCTTTTTCAGTGGACAGTCTTATATACACTACCAGCATAAGCAGGGTCTGACAACAGTGACACTTTTTTTTTTCTTTTTTTTTTTCAGGAGCAAAACACTTTTAGAGTGGAAAGTACAGGAAAATGGAGACATTTCTTAAATTTCCAGCAAAGTTCTGCCAAAAGAAAACCCAAGAAATGTCCCACATAATTAATTTCAATCGAAGAAATAAATTCCATGGCCCATTTAATAAACTTCTTTTATTTAACAAACTTCCTTTTCTTTCCTTTGGTATACCAATTCATTTGTAGTCTTAGCTCTTTGCCAATAGATGTCTGATTTTTTAATTTTTTTTGCTGGTTATAAAGGGGCTACTTTTATATACTCTTTAATTGCAGGTTTGTAAAAATGTGAAATTAAAAACCCCTCATCCACATGAAAAACTAGGTGTGGTTTGTTTCTTTGTTGTACACTTAACAGATGGATTTCAAAACACAAAATACCTGTATATAAAAAGGAAGATAGTGCACTTTAAGCTTTTAACATTCCATTTTCAAATCCTCCGTCCAATAATCAGTAACACTGTTCTTCTGCAGCCTTCTCCTAAATACGCATGACCCTTCCATTGTAAAATAAACAAGACAGCAATATTTGACTCCTTTTTTAAAGCGTGTGCTGTAGGAACAACTTTGACACGAAAATATCACATACATGAGATGTAAAGGTATGGCTCCTAAGGTCTTGATTAAATTCTTTTATAAAATTACAGTTCAAGTTACTGGAAAACATAACTTTATAATTTTGTTCTTGCCTTTTACCTATTTGAATATTGTCATTCACAGTTGTTCAAAAATTGCTAATTTGTCAGTACATTTTGTAAGGCTAGATTTACAACAGCATTTTTGTAAAGGTGAGAATATACAGTATATACTGAAGACATTGACTCAGTCCTTGCAGTGGTGTATATTATCTATGGGAAATATAACAGCAGTTATAGTTCTATGACTGATTAGTGGAAGATGAAGCTTCTGCTTCTGTTGCTTTCTGACCTTCCTTAGGTGTTTCTGGCTTCATCTCTTTACCGATCTCCCTACTTTTACTCCGATCTTTCCGATCTTTTCCTCTTTCACGATCTCGATCTCTGTCTCGATCTCGCTCTTTTTCCCTGCTTCGATCCCGGTCTCGGTCTCTGTCACGATCTCTGTCTCTGCTTCTTGATCGTTCTCTGTCACGTCTCCTGTAGGATTCTCTCTCTCTGGTTCTTGCTCTCTCTCGGTCTCTGTTTCTTTCCCAGTCTTTACCTCGCTCTAAGTCTTTCTCTCTGTCTTTGTTTTGGTTTCTGTCTCTGTTTTTATCCCATTCTTTGTCTCTGTGTCTCTCCCAGTCCCTGTCTCTGTTCCAGTTTCTGCCATGGTCTCTTTCCCAAGGTCTGCCATGTTCTCGATCCCTTCGTCTTTCCTCAAAGGGTCTGCTTTGTCGATTATCTGCTTGCTGAGGCTCTGGCTGATCTAAAACCTTGTCTTTATTTCCTCCTTCGTATCTCTCTCTCTGTCTCCCTTCAAATGTCTGGCCTCTAAATTCAAGATTTTTGCCTTCTCGGAAGTCAGATCCTGACCACTGTCCTTCTGACTCGGGCCCTTGTCCAGGAATACCAGAAAGAGGTGCAGACGGCCCAGCTTCCTCCCACATCTCCTTTCTGTGGCCTGGTGGATGACTGGGAAGGTCCAGGAGTGGTCTTGGGGTTGGCTTCATATTTTGTGGCGACTGACCTTGGAAATGAAATCTGGAAGGGGGAGGTTCGTTTTGTTCTGGAAACATTGGAGGTGTTGCTCCTCTTGGTCCTCCAAACTGAAGCGGAGCTGGACCTCTCTGGTTGGCAAACCTGGGTGGTGGACTCCCTCCTGTCCGTTCTTCAAAGAAGGATGCTTCATTGAGCATCAGTGGTGCTGGAGGTCCTCCTTTCTGCCCAGACAAAGAAAACGGACCTCCAGCTCGGTTCTCCTCAAAGTGCTGTGGGAGAGGTCCACCCTCACCCTGAACTGGTGGAGATTCAGTTTGTTCTACAAATTGATGAGGCTGAGGGTTTCTTTGTTCTTCGTATTGCACCGCAGAAAGACCCCTGTCTGGGGGTCTTTCACTGGAAACCCAGTTATCACCACCGTAACTAAGCTGAGTAGCAGGAATTAAAGTTTTATCTTCCTTACCAAGTGAAGTCTGCAAAGTGTTTGGAAAACTCGCTTGAGGGTCACAGCTCTGGTTTAAAAGTTGTGCTTGCTGATTGGAAGATGAAGGTAAATCTACTTTTTGTGCAGCCTGTTGGTCCTGATGGAACAATTCAGTCTTCATTAGGGAAGATTTTGGTGGAGGTGACATTAAAGCATCAGACACCGAGAAGTGAGCCATTGAAACACCAACAGCTGCTCGTTGTTGTCTGAGGGCTTCTTCTTGCTCCTCAATTTGTCGTTTCTGCTCTTCTATTTGTTTGTTTAATTCTTCTAACATTTTTTGCTGTTCCACCAAGGATGAAGAAGCAGATAAATCTGGCACATACGAGGCAGGTGTTTCCACAGAAGTGTTTTTAGTGTTTTTAGCAAGAGGTTCAAAAGTCTTCTTTTTACCAAAAAGTGTCTGGAGGATGTACTCAAGAGGTGTGGTAGTTTTTGAGGATGAAGAATGCGTAGCAGTAGCACTTGTAGAAGCGGTAGCTGAAACTGGTGGCGGTACAGTACTTGTGGTTCCACTCTTAATCGAGGACAGTATTTTTAATACTGAAGGTGTAACTGATGAGGTTTCTGGAACGGGAAGTGGGGGTGGAGGTGGAGGAGATCCAGGTAGTGTTGTACTTACAGCTGAATCTCCCGAATACAGTGTGTATTTCGGAGTTTTCTTTTCTTGTGAAGAAGCTACTGGCCCCTTAGAGTACAGCGATGTTTCTGTTTCCTCTTGCACCTGAATTCGGCTGCGCTTTTTCTCTATTTTGTCTGTATCCATGGTAGTAGCAAGACGCTTCCCTTTCTGACAGATAACCAATCCAAGAATTAAATTTGGACGTGAAGACTCGAGACCTGAAAGGAAACACAAAGATTGCATATGTAAAAAAACTACTATTTTTTATCTGTGTTTTCAATAGAAACTTATCATTTTATATAATGGCAGCTATGAGTCATAACAGTAACAGTTCTTCTAAATTTCATGCAGTGACATTATCCCATAAGCCTATGTGTCTATATTTAATTACTATTTATATAAATTTGTGTACAGTAACTAAAAATGTTTTAATCCTTTCCCTGATATTTTGTAAGATTGCAGTAACAGGTATGATTACTGAAAGATGTCCTTGTAAATGTCTCTAATGTTCAAAAATTAAAGTTTTCCTATTTTTGTATTATTACTTTCTTCTTATTATTGTCCACTTCCCCCCCAAATCAAATATTTCCTTTCTAAATACTTTGCAAATACATTATATGCACAGAGATACTGATAAGTGAGAAAACCTGGACAAGCAATCTAACTTTCTGTAGGGCTACGTTGGAATTGAAGAACCAGAAATAAAGAGAAAAAAACTAATGCTATTAAAACAAACAAACAAACAAACAACAACAACAAAATACAAACACTTCACTTTCTGTTACAAAGAAAGCACGAGGCATTGTTAAACTTCATAACTACATTTCTGTTCTAATCTGTGCTAAAATACCGGACTGACATTTACACCATTCCATCAAGGTGACTTTTAACACTGTTGTAGAATTGAGTTTGATGCCACAGACCCTTCCCTAAGTAAGAAATGTGAGCAGAATTACTCCATTGTGAAAGCTTCAGGCTTGAATCCCTGGAGAAGCATTTCCAGAAATGACCAGAAAGTTTCCCATAAAGAGGAAAAATGCAAACAGCTGAAGGTCCGTTTCACATGATTGTATTCCTTCCTTGTACATTCACATTTCCCACAGGCACTCGTGGAAGACAAATACAACCAGAATAAAGAGCAGGGAATAAATCCTTTAACATACAGTCAGTGGCAAATGTAGAAAAAACATATAAAGAGAGGATTTTAACTTCTGGATTTAGTGACTTGAGATCCTCATTTGGGAGCCATATTAATATTTGCATCCAGCAAGGAACCAGGAATATAGAAACGAAACTAACAGCAAAGAGATTTACTGTGGTTATATGATGAGGACTCTAAAACCTACACTGTCCCTTATATTCATGACCCTTAAGTAAGAGTTTAAAAGAAGTGTAATATATGAATTTATGTATATCTTTAGTCTCTTACTAAACAAAACCAACTGCTCACTAAGGAACAACTTATAAATAACTAATTATTGCCACTGAAAACTTCTTGATACCAGCAAAAACCCAAACTTCCCATAGTTGCAGATAAATTCTATTTGCCATTACCAGTCATAAGTATGAACCTTTGCTGAAACAACTGAATTCAAAGTTTTAAGGGGGCTCCTAAATTTACTATCTTATGAGAAAATTACATCAGCTGGTTTTATTTGTATAGCTGGAATTATATTCACGTACGCCAAGAAAGAATTAAATGAGGTAAGCCTATTTCTTAAGTTCAGTGTGAGGTTTCCTCAGCAAGAGGATTATAACCAGGTAAGTCAAGACGATGACTTCTTCAACACAGCTTCATTAAGCATAAATATTTCATTAAGCAGTAACCTGCCTAAATTCTGAAATTCTGTGTTCTTCTGACTGTGACTGGTAATAGTACAGCACGCCTGTTTTAGCCCCATAATGGAGAGACCAGCAAAATTTGGTTACTCACTAGAAGGTCTTTGCAAAAAGACAGAAAAAATTGAGGCCAATGCAAAATCTACTTGAAGTTTCCTATCAGAAGCAGCTCTCATTTTAAGTATTTTGAAAAAACATAACACTGAAATTTGATTGAATGCATTCTAGTTCCACAGCTGATTTCAGATTACTTCAAAGTTCAGCGTTTGAGTTTTACATAGTTCTGTGGTTGAGAGGATGTTGGCCATGCTGGTTTAAATAAACTTCTATATTATTTCCTACTTGTACATTTAAAACTCAGTGCCAAGTTTTTTCCTCCAGATATAGTATTTCAGTATTTTGTGTTGCCAATTTTCACTTTCTTCCATGGTTAGAAATATATATATATATACACACGAATTATAAATGCATCAAGAAAATGACCTAGCTATAGTAACCAAAACTAAGACTTGCTTATAATTTAGTTTGCTTATAATTCTATACAGATTGCCCTTGTGAGAGGGCAGGGACGGCAAGATGTACAACGAAAGGAGGCAGGACAGGAACTAAACAAGTAATTATCTTTGGTGAATCTAAGATTATTTGGAAAGGATCACAAATCCTTGATTCACCCGGTTAAAAACTCCTTTCACCCCACTGCCTAAAAGCAATCCTAGCAATTCTGATCACTATAGTTTACTACCCCAGATGAAGTTACATTAATGCATAACATCAGGGCATAGCTCAAAAGACAGCTTACTTGGGAAGACTGTGTACACTCTGAAGAGACTCAATAGTTAGGTATGATTCACTCTGAGTGACTGCTTTACATTTTTTCTTTATCAGCATGTGAGTAACGACTCCACATTTGGTCAGCATCGACCCGTGCAGAGTATCTCTCAAATCTGTGTTCACCCTAAAAGTCCTCGTAAGCATTCACTGTTCTTCTGTCATTAACGTATTGGTTGTCTGCTCTTCTGCAGAGACCTGTGATTTATCCAACTAGTCACAACATGCATCTCAAACACTGAACAATTGAAACGAGCAGGTTTCAAAAATCTATTGGACTGTGTATCTAAAATTAACAGCAAAAGGATAAAAAATCAGTTCTGAATCCCTGTAAGAGACAGAGATCATTGCTAATAAACACAGAGTAAAACTTAAACACACGTTCAAGATAAATTCCAAAGCTAAATTAACAACGGCTATAACTGAATCTGTTTAGTTTGGTCAGAGAAGAAATCCATTAAAATTTTACATTTTGATACTGTAATTTTCAACAGATGCCTAACCCAGTTTCTAAATTCATTCAATCCAAAGCGATCACGCAGTAAGTGCTTCTTTTGGATGGAAATATACAGCCAGACCAGCACTTCAAAGCTCAGTCCCATTCCATTTCCATATCCGTAATTAGGTTTCAATATCCATAAATAGGTTAAGTGCCTAATTTTAGGTAATAACTACATGAAAATGTTGGCTGCAGTCTCCAACTATTGCTCAATAACTATCTTTCACAAGCAAGCATTTTAAGTGCTGCAAGCTATGTTAGTAGCTTTTGATGCTAAATTATTTATAAAATATTGTTAAATGCATTCTGCATTTGAAGACCACGATGGTGTTATCAAGTTACATCCTGTAATTAAATCTATTTAAACAAGATATATTAAATATTACTATGGGATTAATATATTTTTTTTTGTTAAATACGTTTTTTATTTTCATGAAATCAGTTTTGCAGTATTTATCTACGTAATGGCCACATATTGTCCCTACCATCCGCAGCTGCTAGGAAGTTAACTGTACCACTAAGGATACATCCCTAATTTCTGTACACTGACGGCAAAACTTAGGGAACAGACCTATGCCACACTTTTAACCGCAGAGACCAATACAAGCAAAGCTGCAATCATTATCAACACGCCGCTTAAATACTTGTCCCAGTTAATTGTGAAAGCATGATTGAAAACTATCAAGTTGGTGTATCTCGATTCGGTGATAGAGATCACTCCCACCACTGTAACACTGCTGCACATTACGGTACTTTTGCTGAATGGGAGTGGCTGACATCAAAAATATGTTGTTCTACTACTGCTGCTTTCCATACTGCTATGAGTACTCTAAATAGCTTGAAGAGATTTCATGCCTTCATACTTAAAAACACTTCCAAGCTTAAACTAACGGAAGAGATACTGCGGCATGCCCTCTGCTGATACACTTTTTAAATTAAAATTCTTCTATTTTAAATATGTATGGTACCCGATACATTTCCAACATTGCCAATAAATCCCTCCATAAGTGCGTCTTCCTAGTGCTAATAATGGCTGATTTTAATTTTTTTTCAAAGTGTTTTCAGATCTACAGATGAAAGTGCTAAATAGTGTTGTGTGTATGTGAAACGAGACAAACAAATTCACATACAGTAAACTACCAGAAAAAAAAAAAAAAACAAAAACAAAAACAATGCTGAACATCCCACCAACAGATAATATCTGGTAATAAATATCTGAGGTGGTTGAAGTGAATAAATGTGAATATCCTTCCATGTTCCTCTATATTTATATCACCCATGACAAAGTTTTGTAGATCTTCTAGGCACTACAGCAGGTCAGAGGTCCTCAGTTGTGTTCCAAATCCAGTCCATCAGAAAACAGGATTCATAACAGATTCATAATCCGTATGCACCTGATGGAGCTGGCTGATACAGCTGGAATATCCTCCAGCTAGGACTTCTGGAGTGATGGGATTATTGTCCTCTCCCTCCTCCCGCCCCCAGTCATATTTATCAAAGTATCTTATACTGTCATGTTTTTTGAGTACTTGCTAAACTCTGTTTGAAGGTACACAGATTTAAGGAGACAATGACCACTTTCCAAAAAATATTTTTATTGGGTATAAAAAACAGTAAATTCCATCAGATGTCAGTAACAAGTATGTATTACAAGTCTTTTACTCTGCGGTATTAATACATGCCTGCAAGTGTTTATACCTATGTTTCTTCTGGGCAATTACCTCCAGTTTTGAAAGAACTTTTCCTATTTACATTTTGTAAAAACCAGCCTGACATGCCTCATTTCTATGCTAACAAGTCTGTCTACTTTTGCCAGGCCTCCACTTTAAAAGCTTCCTTTGAAATGAAATCTACAACAGAAATATAAAAGATAATGTACAAGGACAGCCTATGTTTGCTCAAGAATGCAAGGAGGGGAAGATCATTTAAATGCTTCCCTAGAGCAGCTTAAAAGCACAGCGGAAGACTGCAGACGTAGCCAAGTCAATGGCAAACTCATTCGTATATGTTACTGTCCAGAAAGGAATGTATTTCAGTTATTCGGGCTGGAAAATCTAGCCCACAGTTTAGGACTCTGTCTGCCTCCCTGTGCCAAGTGTTAACACTTACATGTTCTTGTTTTTTGGTTATGAAACAGGAATAATAGTTTTTGCCTACTTTTCAAGAACTGGGTAAATTAAAGACGACCAGGTGCTTACATTCAGCTTATAGAGACTACATGATGACTTAAGGTAGCAACAAGCTTGCCTTTTTAGCTGTAGCCTGAAAACAATGACGTAGACTGTGCACTGTTCAGGGATGGATAAGACAGGCTCAGAGTGTATGAGAAAAATCTTGTCCAAGAACACAAAGCAAGCGCCCTTTGCAATTTCATGCAGGAAAGAAGAGTATTTTCCTAGCGTTACATTACTTGTTGGTGGTGTTTTTTTGTTATTGTTTTTTAAGTCGTATGCCATTAACATGTGAAAACCTGGCCAGGCAGAACACACCTCTGTTTATGAATATAAGCCCTGAGAATGCTTTATTGAGTTTAGTCCTAAACTTGTATTTGGGTAGCAGAGGACAGTCAGCTTGTCAGAAAGGTCAGCTCCTTACATGTTTTAATGTGTAATTATTTTGCGCTGTTTAGTATTTTACAAACCATCCTTACAACAACGACGTATTGCCTTCATTGTAACCTGTAGCTCTTAAGCTCCTCAACCTGTTACTCTATATGAAAAAAGGTACTTATTTGGAAACTAAGCATATGCACCGCCTCCATCCTCAGATGAAGATGACTTCAAATTTTGTAATATAAAGGTGTTTCACATCTGAATTCATTCTCATTTCTTCTGTTTCCATGTTCAATGCACAAAGATGGAGCAAATTCAAGCCATACATTACTGCTGATAACTCTAACTAAAAATAGAAGAGCGTAATATATACCAACCTATACCACCTACTGTCTGCCACCTACGCAAAAGGAATTTGCCTGCTCCCAGGCAAACCAATGTTCTGAAGTCAGTGATTTGTCTGGAACCTGATCCAGGTAGCACAGAATATTTCAGACCCCGTGTACATGCATATTGCATGCACAGCGTAATACATACCATGAGATAACAACAATGTAGTGAAACCATAAACGTTACCTTTGTCTTCAGAGATTTCTTGACTGCTCCGTGGGATAAGAGTCTCCTACGTGATTTAGGGGACAGCACATGGCTTGTAGGGACCTAAAACTTGGTGGATTTATGGGTTGTTGAAAGTAGGGTCGGTTGAATGTTCTGATAATGTTTGCTTGTTTGTCTCAATATAGTGGCTGTTCTATGTACTCCATTTTATGGGTAAACAAATCCTCCTAACAGCAGAGATTTATCTTGTTGGAAAGGCTATGTGAGTTTCAGACCATGTCACCTTGAGATGACTGACTTTGCAATTTTTTCCTATATGCATACTTTTTAAATGTTTTTATAAAATTATATATTTTTTAATTATGCTTACATTAAACATTCAAAACCAATTGGTCTCTGATTTACTCGTTTTGTAATTTTACCTAGCAGTTAACCTCCCCTAAATTTTGTGCTTACCTGGTCCCTCAAAGGGCAAGAGTTTGGAAGGAATTGGGTCCTTAGAACTCAGTGGGATCAGGTAGAGATTCTTGACATGTCTGTTGTTATTAGTTACAACACCAAAACAACCACGACTGCTAAAATAGGAGTAGAGAGAGATATAGGCAACTTCTTCTTCTTCTGTGGCAGGATGGAAACGAATCAAACGAATCAAAAACAATTCCTGAAATACAAAATCAAAGTGGAAAAATTCAACCTGTAACACATCAGCAAATAAAATCGTTTTCCACTTTCATCCAATATAGGATGAAAGTCTGGAGCAGCTTTAAACCAAGATTTAAGAAAATACTGTCATTCAATCGGTAATATTAAACCAGAATTAATTTTGTCATTTTCAGAAATACCAACTATTTACGTATCTCACATCAAGCTACACCTCTTTAGGTTCAGAATATTCAAATAATTATGAAAGAAATGGAAAATTCTTAGATTATATTTGCATACTGTGCTTCGTTTTTACTAAATCCATAAGGGTTTTAGTAGTAAAATTTATCACATACACTTACTAATAATTTCCTAGTCTTTTAAAATTGAATTTCTATCTTCAGTAACTGAATAAATAGATTGTTTATATTCAATCATTAAAAAACAATAGGTTGTATGAATGTTTAACTACTACACAGGGGAAAGACGATTGGCAGCTCAACAGGCAAACCTGTTTCTTCAATAAATCAAAAATTTCAATGGAATAAGTGGTAGCAGTAGTTTTCTAGGTATGATTGACATCAATATAAATTAGTAAAAAGGAAATTCTATCAAAAGCTGCTGTATATTTCTTCCTGGTTTTCCAAAGGATTTTAAGTAAATACCTTAGAAAGTGAAGATTTGAGTTTGCCAACATAATCCCAGACTGCCTTCGGTGAGATCTTCCCACCAATATGAATCGTGTCTGGTAAATCCTAAACAAGAAGCATTACATGGTCGTATAAGAAAAGGAAAGAGAGGATACAGTTTTGAACCAGCACAGATTGCCCCATCCCAGTAGCTTAGGCGATAATACAGTACTATATTTTACTAAACTTGCACATATACATTCCTAATTTCAGACGGGCTATTTCCAAAATGCAAGGAGTTCATTATGGCATATTACTGGAAGGCTGGCAGTACACACAAAACAGAAAAAGCACTGCCTGACGAAGATAGCAGTGGAAGGTCAAATACTTTTGTATGCCTATCAGCCGATTCTATTTGTTAGCTTTGCTTTTACAGGGAACCTGTTATATGTAGTGTAGCTTTTATCTACGCTTTCGATTTATCTGAAATTTTTGCACCCATATGAATTCTAGTTAGCTTCCTGTCATGATGACAGTGAAACCTGTTTTAGCAAAAACAACAAGAGAGCCACCAACCCTCCTAAGAAAAGACCTAAACTACACGCCTGAAACCCTCAATCACAACAAATACACTTCTTCAGAGAAGTTAAATAACTGCTCAGTTGTTTCATCACAAGCTGTCATACTACCTCATTAGTTGAATGTACACCCTCCCAAAATATAAAAGCAGTTGCATCAAAGTTAATCAAAGGATGATATTTTTAATAAATGGCCAAACTTTTCTAATAGATCACATCAGTGATCCATCCATCTGTTTGTGAGCAGAACAAGGCATCTCTTTCAACACACATGCTGATGATGCTTCTCGTCAAAAACTGATCTTGAAATCAAGCTATTATTCTACGTTAGATACTAACATATATATAAACATATTAACAGACGTGAGAATTCTTCACAAATACGCGAGGAATTTCTTTTAAAAGGCTTTCTCTCCTCCCCCCTGCCTCAGGCTACTGTTCCTATTACTAAAGGAGATTACTAAAGGGATGCAATTTTTTTTTGTTACACTTCCAATATAACAACATACACAGTGACCCCAGCCTTTCTAACAACAGGAACTGCAATACATTCTAAACGCATAAACATGTCAGTGCTAACCTCACTAAGATAATCAAAGCACCCGGAGACAGGATATGCTTTAGTGATAAATTTGGCCACACTCTGCATATTAATAAATCCTTTCCAAATGGTGTTGAGGCGAGAGAGGAAGAGAGAAGTATCGCTGCCTTGAGGTGAGCGTGGCTCAGCAACACTGCAAAACAAATCCAAAAGAGAAACGTTATAGAGCACAGTAAGAATGCTTCCTTCTTCTTCTTTTCTTCCCTCCTCTTATTGATCAATTACTTTATTTTAAAAAAGCAAGTAACACAAGCCTTAGTAAATGCTTTGTTAATGTTTTCCACTTTCATCCAATACAGGATGAAAGTCTGGAGCAGCTTTAAACCAACCCTCACAAACACTTAATATATTTGAATGCACATGCAGATTTAAAGTCAAATATCTTATAAGTTTTATTTATCTGTTAAAACACATTGAAGAATTTTTACTGTCAATATATAACGATGCTCAGAAAATTTTACCAACTAGAGAAGTTAAACAAGGAGATGACGAATTGAAAATTTAAAGTTCAGGTAATCGGATTTAAAGTTGAACATGCCTTTTGATTATTGGCAGGGGAGGGTAAGAAGCAAAGGGGGACAAACAAACTGAACATAGCGAGACCAGAGATTCAGTGGCTTAGCTTACTATTAAATATACACACCTGATATTGGGTGACTGATGAACAGCTAAGTATCTTGGATCTGGTGAGGATGATGGCTTTGTTAATATTGATTTGGGGACAGTCATAACTGGTTTTGACATTTCCTGCTTTGTCTCCCCTGTTGAAACTTTATCAGATGCAGTACCAGAACGCAGGGCTGTCGTCGTAGTACCAGAGGAGCCACTCATTGGTGTTCTAGGCTCTCGGCCAGAAACTGTTACAGTTGTGACAACTGCACCAGTGCAAGAGGCAGGAAAAGTCGAAGGTTCTTCAGATGAAGAATCTGTGTTGTTATGGCCTTGGGTTGTAGGAATGTAAGTTCTTTCTAAGCTTGACTGGGAAACTGCTTCTGCTGCAGGTGCAACTTCGGTTTCCTCTGTGTTTTCAGAGGCTGCCTCTTTAGCAGGCTCCGCTGCTGCTGATGGTGCAGAACTTTCATATTTTCGCTGAACTTCTGGTTTAGATTTTGACACTGCTTTTTTAGCAGAAGCCATTAATTTTATCTTCTTCGGTGGTAATTCATCTTCAGATGCTGAAATCTGACCTACAAAATTAATTTTAAAGTGTTTTTGATTACTGTTTAACAATGAAAAGGTCTGAAGAGAAAAACAAGTAAGCAAGCAATGCTCTTAATAATTCTTTTACTTCACACAAAGTCAACACTGTACATACCTGTAAAGATTTTGCTGTTCAGGTCAAAAAGATGGACTCGATGTTCCTTTGTTGTATCCTTCAACATACTGCTAGAAACGTCTAGAGAAGGAGCACTATTTACATTTTGTACAGTTCGGGTTGACTTCTGCTGCTCCTGGAAATGAACAAACACAGAAAACATTCTGGTTGATTGCTAAATTCAATCATAAAAAAATACTTTTGAAACCGTTAATTCCAGTTCTTTAAAAAGATATTAAGGGCTGTGCAGAACTACTGCTCTGAGCAGCACTGGAATTTTGAAATATTCTTCCCCTTTTATTATTTGTTTAAGAATATCATGTCAAACAGAGTTCTCAAATAGTATTTGTCCTCATTTCATTTCATGTAATTCTGAAGTAGATACTATCACATTAACTGCTTCCTGAGAATACAGAATTGTAATACTGATCACATTTTGGGGGGGGAAAACAATTGGCTAAGATTTTGCTGTAAACTGAGGCAAGGGTCTGAAAAACACGCATCATCTGATATTTTAGAAGCACATGCGATATATGCCCGATATTAGGTTGTTGCATTCCTTCAAACCAAAAGGAAAATGCTCATAGCACACCTACTAGGTGATATTCTTACAGTTCATTGAAACAACCTGCATTTCTGATACAAAATTTGAGGCCCTAGTTAGCATTTATCTCCCTTGGCACCTCCATGCTAAAGCAATAGCTAATACTTATATCAGAATCAGACACCGGGGGAGAATCTTCCATATTTACATCTGGCACTTGTTCCCGTTTTACAGCTGCTTTCTTGATCTCGTGTGATTTGTTTCTTGACTCTAACATCTGAGAGAAACAAAAACACTTTAGTAACAAGTCTGCATACTGATTTTATAATTTTATTTTGTATTTTCTTATCGGTTGGCTAGTGGAAGAGAAAAAGCTTACGTTATTCATATTTCATTAGGAAGAAAACAATAAATTATGGGTGGTAAGGGCTGGTGAAGTTACTGTTAGTTCGTATCTAAGGACACACTGGAGAATTGCATTGCTTACCGCTTTGGCTGGTTTCTCCTTCCATACAGACAGTTCTTTAGATAAAAGTTCTTCAGGTTTCATTCTCACTAGTTTTGACACTGAGATTTCTCCACGAAGAACACGATGAAAAAGTCCCTAAAAAAAAACAAAAAAAAAAACCACTTTGTTGCCATGCTGAATAACTTAAGCAACTAACATGATTTGCAGTGCTGGACTGTCAAAACCCTTTCAGGTTTCTTAATTCCCTATTAAAAATGCCAGTTAATCTTAAGAAAACTTAGCACGGTGCAGCAACCAGAAACTAATGATGAAATCATCATGAAGTATGAATTTTCCACATTACCATAAAATATACTATCAATTCTACTGAACAGGAATTTCGAGAGATGAACTGCCACTCCTGTTTCATATCTATAGTAGAATTTTTTTAAAAAAATATTACGTTGTCTAGTCACTATTCCCATCTGCACCAGCTTCTTTTTCCTTTAAAAGATAAATTATCATGTACACAAGTGGTCTCCCATACAAACCACAGAACGTCACAGAAGAAAAACATTTATTTTTTTTCTAAGAATGCCATTCAATAAACAAATATTTCACTACAAAGGCCAATCTTAATAAAAACACGCGATCCAACTGGACTTCCATTCCAACTGGATTGTGTAATATTTGAATGGCTTTAAAACAATTTTTTAGAGCATAATTCATAAGTCTCTCTCTTGAAACTACATATTGATGTATTATTTAAAAAACAGAATATATTTCAGTACGTTTACTGTTTAAGTAAATTCCAAACCTGATTTTTTGGGTCCTTGAGATTGAACATGATGCTACGGTATTTACTCTTGTATCGGTTGTCCGTAACTTGAAACAAATTAAACATCTCCTTTTCAATATTGAGTGCTACTTTCCCTACTTCACTCTCTGTCATGACCAGATCATCACTATCATTCACTCTGTTAAAAACAAGAAAGGGTATGCGCATTTACGTTAGGCACGAACTCTTCAGGCAGCATTCATAAAAAATACATTTTCAGAGGAAGGAGTTAACCACGCTTTTATTCACTCAGTGAGGACTTCCTTAAAACACATTTCAAAGCCAAAGTCCATCTCAGGACCTCAAAATGTCAACTATGGCAACCTTTTGCTACTGTCTACAGAAGACCACGGAAGACAGCCTTAACGAACTGAAGCCAGGTCAGTCCTTACAAATACTCCTACTCATGACACTGCAATTAGCTTGTTGTTGTTGTTTTTTGTCATGAGCTACTGAGGGAGCTAAAACACTTCAGTTTTAATCTTAGACCCTCCACTGTGAACAGCATTTCTATTTCAGAGACACTACCAGAGCACAGTGGCCTAAGTCTTGACAGCTGACAAGAGCTTTAATATTTGTGGGACAATGTTTCAGCTTTTTTTTTTTTTTTAAAAAAAAAAAAGTAGTACAGTTGCTAACTTTGGGAGAAGAAGGAACCTCTGCCTCAGCAAGCCATTCCAACCTTTCACTGTGATATTCCCTACACTATGCTTCGTACAACCCCTACATCTCCAAACACCACCATTGCCAGATATCAGCTTCAGGTCACCTCCATTAGAAACATCTCTATGCTGTGATTTAATTCTTCAACTGTAATTGTCTCTCACTACAAATGGGATAGTGACTTTTTTTTAAAGGCTTTTTCACATGCCCAATTATTTGGCATCAGATTTTTTATATCTAATAAAGCTCTAATGCTAAAAATACTTGTAGTAATTTCTAGCACAAATTAAATCCCTTAGTATCACTTAGCAAGAAAGAAACAAAACTCTGCAGGCTAACCCTTTACTTCTAGTTGTAGCTTCCTATATAAAATAAGTGCTTTGAATTCCCACCCACCTCTTCCATAAAATTTCTTTTAGGGACTGACGAATATGTTGTCGAATCTGCGAGTTGGGCTGCGACTGGATAGGGCTAGCTTGTGTTTTTGCTTGACTACTTCCAGATGCAGTAGAAACGGAAGACGGCAAAGGCCTTTTGAGTCCTCCAGCCAAACTGGATGCAGCTAGTTTTTTGGAAGCTGGCGAGTCATGAGAAGAAGCTGGTTGTTTTGAAGGAACGCCGCCTGTTGAAGGGCATGGTTTCTTGGGAATTTCACCTTTGAAACTCCCAGCAGGTTTAAGCGTCTGCTTCATTAGCGATGATGTGCTAGACACGGAAGGGGACTTCTTTGGAGGAGAATTTTTAGTGAGGGAAGATGCATGTTTCTCCACCATAGATGCTGAAGCAATAGCTTTCTTTGATGCCCCTATAAACTCTGTCGCTTTATCTTTGTTTCTCTTCGCTTCCTTTTGAGCTGTTAAAACAAAGAAGAAAATGCAGTATTAAATGCTTAACATTATAACTTCCTGTTTCTGAAGACCAGCTGTCAACCTATAAGGAAGTCTGTGAAATACCTCTGGAGAACTACCAAGTATATAATTTAAGCCATTCATTTTTAAAGCCTTTTTAAAAGCCTTTTTAAAAAATGTGTAAAAGTTGACTTTTTTAAGAAGAAGTTTGCCTTGGATCCTGCAGAGAGCACTTCTCAGAGACTGTCTGAAGAGTTTAAAAGAGTTGCATTTTGGTTGTAAAGGTTGAAAATCTCAGTCACAAGCTATGCAAGAAAATTAAAAAAAAAAAAAAAAAAGACACCACCTTCAAAGATTCCTGAGTTGGACTTCATGATTAAGCTTCAAAACAAACAAACAAACAAACAAACAAACATTTTCACAAAGCCTTTAAAAAAAAAAAAAAAGCAACACAACCCATATCTCACATTTAAGCAGAAATCCTCGCTCCAAACTTTCTACTTTAAGGAGCAAGCAAAGAGAGTCAAGTTAAACAACAAATCAATTACTTAAAATTTTAAATATACGTTCAAGCCATTTGGTTACTACTATGAGTATCACACTGTTGCTATAAACTGTCAGATCTTCTCATTTACTTTCCAGTTAAACTCTAGATTTGATACTATAATATTTAATAATTAAATATTAAAACCATTGCTCAAACTGCGGCTAATTAATTTAAAGGTTCCAAGGGAAACCAAGAAACAGCTCCTGAGATGAAGTTGTTCTGATTAGAAAAGCTAAAGTTACTTCCCGAAAAGTCTTTTTTCTCCTCATAAATCTGCATTTGACTACTGACCAGTTTGTGATTTCTTTATTTTTTAATTATTATCTGATGTATTAAGCTAGCAAGGTTTTGTAATCAGAATTAGCCCCAATTTGATTACTGTCTAACAATGAAAACGTCTGAAGAGAAAAACAAGTAAGCAAGCAATGCTCTTAATAATTCTTTTACTTCACACAAAGTCAACACTGTACATACCTGTAAAGATTTTGCTGCTCAGGTCAAAAAAATGGACTCGATGTTCCTTTGTTGTATCCTTCAACATACTGCTAAAAACGTCTAGAGAAGGAGCACTATTTACATTTTGTACAGTTTGGGTTGACTTCTGCTGCTCCTGGAAATGAACAAACACAGAAAACATTCTGGTTGATTGCTAAATTCAATCATAAAAAAATACTTTTGAAACCGTTAATTCCAGTTCTTTAAAAAGATATTAAGGGCTGTGCAGAACTACTGCTCTGAGCAGCACTTACAAAAAGATGGAATTTTGAAATATTCTTCCCCTTTTATCACTTGTTTAAGAATATCATGTCAAACAGAGTTCTCAAATAGTATTTGTCCTCATTTCATTTCATGTAATTCTGAAGTAGATACTATCACATTAACTGCTTCCTGAGAATACAGAATTGTAATACTGATCACATTTTGGGGGAGGAAAACAATTGGCTAAGATTTTGCTGTAAACTGAGGCAAGGGTCTGAAAAACACGCATCATCTGATATTTTAGAAGCACATGCGATATATGCCCGATATTAGGTTGTTGCATTCCTTCAAACCAAAAGGAAAATGCTCATAGCACACCTACTAGGTGATATTCTTACAGTTCATTGAAACAACCTGCATTTCTGATACAAAATTTGAGGCCCTAGTTAGCATTTATCTCCCTTGGCACCTCCATGCTAAAGCAATAGCTAATACTTATATCAGAATCAGACACCGGGGGAGAATCTTCCATATTTACATCTGGCACTTGTTCCCGTTTTACAGCTGCTTTCTTGATCTCGTGTGATTTGTTTCTTGACTCTAACATCTGAGAGAAACAAAAACACTTTAGTAACAAGTCTGCATACTGATTTTATAATTTTATTTTGTATTTTCTTATCGGTTGGCTAGTGGAAGAGAAAAAGCTTACGTTATTCATATTTCATTAGGAAGAAAACAATAAATTATGGGTGGTAAGGGCTGGTGAAGTTACTGTTAGTTCGTATCTAAGGACACACTGGAGAATTGCATTGCTTACCGCTTTGGCTGGTTTCTCCTTCCATACAGACAGTTCTTTAGATAAAAGTTCTTCGGGTTTCATTCTCACTAGTTTTGACACTGAGATTTCTCCACGAAGAACACGATGAAAAAGTCCCTAAAAAAAAAAACAAAAAAAAAAAACACTTTGTTGCCATGCTGAATAACTTAAGCAACTAACATGATTTGCAGTGCTGGACTGTCAAAACCCTTTCAGGTTTCTTAATTCCCTATTAAAAATGCCAGTTAATCTTAAGAAAACTTAGCACGGTGCAGCAACCAGAAACTAATGATGAAATCATCATGAAGTATGAATTTTCCACATTACCATAAAATATACTATCAATTCTACTGAACAGGAATTTCGAGAGATGAACTGCCACTCCTGTTTCATATCTATAGTAGAATTTTTTTTAAAAAATATTATGTTGTGTAGTCACTATTCCCATCTGCACCAGCTTCTTTTTCCTTTAAAAGATAAATTATCATGTACACAAGTGGTCTCCCATACAAACCACAGAACGTCACAGAAGAAAAACATTTATTTTTTTCTAAGAATGCCTTTCAATAAACAAATATTTCACTACAAAGGCCAATCTTAATAAAAACACGCGATCCAACTGGACTTCCATTCCAACTGGATTGTGTAATATTTGAATGGCTTTAAAACAATTTTTTAGAGCATAATTCATAAGTCTCTCTCTTGAAACTACATATTGATGTATTATTTAAAAAACAGAATATATTTCAGTACGTTTACTGTTTAAGTAAATTCCAAACCTGATTTTTTGGGTCCTTGAGATTGAACATGATGCTACGGTATTTACTCTTGTATCGGTTGTCCGTAACTTGAAACAAATTAAACATCTCCTTTTCAATATTGAGTGCTACTTTCCCTACTTCACTCTCTGTCATGACCAGATCATCACTATCATTGACTCTGTTAAAAACAAGAAAGGGTATGCGCATTTACGTTAGGCACGAACTCTTCAGGCAGCATTCATAAAAAATACATTTTCAGAGGAAGGAGTTAACCACGCTTTTATTCACTCAGTGAGGACTTCCTTAAAACACATTTCAAAGCCAAAGTCCATCTCAGGACCTCAAAATGTCAACTATGGCAACCTTTTGCTACTGTCTACAGAAGACCACGGAAGACAGCCTTAACGAACTGAAGCCAGGTCAGTCCTTACAAATACTCCTACTCATGACACTGCAATTAGTTTGTTGTTGTTGTTTTTTGTCATGAGCTACTGAGGGAGCTAAAACACTTTCATTTTTAAAGCCTTTTTAAAAGCCTTTTTAAAAAATGTGTAAAAGTTGACTTTTTTAAGAAGAAGTTTGCCTTGGATCCTGCAGAGAGCACTTCTCAGAGACTGTCTGAAGAGTTTAAAAGAGTTGCATTTTGGTTGTAAAGGTTGAAAATCTCAGTCACAAGCTATGCAAGAAAATTAAAAAAAAAAAAAAAAAAGACACCACCTTCAAAGATTCCTGAGTTGGACTTCATGATTAAGCTTCAAAACAAACAAACAAACAAACAAACATTTTAACAAATCTTTAAAAAAAAAAAAAAAGCAACACAACCCATATCTCACATTTAAGCAGAAATCCTCGCTCCAAACTTTCTACTTTAAGGAGCAAGCAAAGAGAGTCAAGTTAAACAACAAATCAATTGCTTAAAATTTTAAATATACGTTCAAGCCATTTGGTTACTACTATGAGTATCACACTGTCACTATAAACTGTCAGATCTTCTCATTTACTTTCCAGTTAAACTCTAGATTTGATACTATAATATTTAATAATTAAATATTAAAACCATTGCTCAAACTGCGGCTATTTAATTCCCACCAACTATTCCATTCACAATATCCAAAACTGCCATTTAATGTTTTTTCTAACATCAATATATTGACAATACACATAACGCACAAGAAAATTTACAAATTACAAGCGAAGACTCCATATACTGAAGTTATAATTGCACAGGACTTTAAAAACAAGCATTTCTGTAGGTTGCATTTCACCTGTCCACATTTTGGCACTGACGGGAACAATTCAGCAAAACGTAATAAGCCAAAACACACTCTCCATCCAGCAAACGTGATGTGCTCCACTTCAGTTTGCCAGAAGTCTCGTTTACAGGACATCAGAGTTACCGTGGGCAGAGTTACCGTGACACATTCGTTGTGACAGCAAAGGTTCCGAGGGAAACCAAGAAACAACTCCTGAGATGAAGTTGTTCTGATTAGAAAAGCTAAAGTTACTTCCCCAAAAGTCTTTTTTCTCCTCATAAATCTGCATTTGACTACTGACCAGTTTGTGATTTCTTTATTTTTTAATTATTATCTCATGTTTTTAATCAGAATTAGTCCCACAGCCCCATCTGCAGAGAGCTATGTGCTTCCCGGGAAGGATGCAGAAATTTAACTTTGGTTCATTTCACCACGAACCAAATGGACCCTTTTGGTCTTCCATACCTGCTACAGTGAGAGCAGACATTATCAGGAAGGGTCTCACAACCGATTTTCCTCAGACTTGAGGGGGACAAAGGTAGGGAGCACCCTTCTGAAGCCCAGTTCAAGAAATCCTATAACAGCATACTGTTTGAACAGAAATACACCTCAGAAAGGGGAAGATTTGGATTACCTAAGAAACAATGTCACTACTCATTTCTGAGTGAAACAGCCTTCCCACCTTTGCCGGTCGTTAAATTCTGTTAGACGCTGAGCATTTGTAGTAGGCACCTCCAGCAGAACGCAAGCTTGGAACGAGCTGCACTACACTGCCTCTTACTGCCAGCGTGTTTCACCACCAATACACAAGCTGCTGGTTAAGATGAACCATAAAACCGATGCTGTACCTGCATTTTCATAAGGCCAGGCAGAGAAGCAGGTGCTAAACGTTGCCTGGAATACAAAGTGAAGAGGAGGATGCAGAAGCACTAGCTATGTGGATCCACTGTGAGTGGATGCCTTGCTAAAGGTTTCTGAGTGAAAATTATCTGAAGTGTAAGATGAAACACACTACATTAAATCATTCCAAAGAGCGTGAAGATCTTACTAGAGATTAAACTTCTTGTTCACCCACTGCTCCCGTACTTTTCCCTAGGGACTGGTCTCAAGTACTGACAAACTGAACACAAACCCAGGGGGATGTTGAGCTGGACTCATACGGACTTCTCTTCTCTTTCTATTATCTCCCAAAGCCTACCCCACTAACCTTACACTATCCGTCAGGAGGCATTGAGCTATCCCAGGAAGGAGAACAGGGATCAGAAACTATCAGTGACATTTTCAGTTTGGTCTAATGAGGCACCTGGAACTTCATACACTGAGGTAAAAAGCTGAACTACTTTGAATGAACAGTCTTGAAAAGCTAGAAGATGAATATCCAAAATATGTGTACAATAAGGTTGTGAGAATTTCTCTACTTCTGGTTCCTGGTTTATCTTCTGCCCAGACTTGTCTCTTCAGGCCGGTGGGACAGCGCACCTCTGTCTCACTACGGAGCGGCAGGACAGCACAGCTCAGGGTTCAAAATGACCACAGTACAATTCGGTCCTCGGTGCTATGATTTTAGTTCTTTTGGGTTGCAGCACAAGTACAAAACATGAAATACTAAGCTTACATTCCATACTTACAGTTTTATCATCTGTTCAAATTCGTTAACAAGCACGCTGATGGAACTAAGAACAGCAGTTAAGATATTGTGTATATAAAAAATATATCCGTGCCCCAAACCTTCCTGTGTTCTCCAACGGCTATATCATGGTAAAACTATATACATGTAAAATAAATAAATAAATGGCACTAGCACAAAGGTAGATTGAAGTTCCCAGGGTTGATAGGCAGCAGCATCAGTATGGGTTCAAGAAGAAAGATGCACAAGCATCCTTTATTCTGCCAGTTCACGTCATGGCTATTTTGAAATGTTTCTACAGTAGAGCACATAACTCAATGCTTCTTTAGCCAACAGAAAATGAGCAGATATTTCAGCCTCATGGAAGTCTAACAGTCTCACAAACTGAAATACTACTTTATAATTACAACTGTCTACCTAACTACTTGCTGGCAGGGATTCTGCATGTAGTAAAAGATACCTACACTACATAGGCTGTTCGGTGTTTCAGAACACCTGTGAAGTACTTTCTCAAATCTGCAGGACACCTCACTACATTTGAAGGATAGTGAAGTGGTGCGTGTGTTTTGACAAAGTATCGAAGGTACTTACATCCTACACATGTTAACAACCTCATCTTAAAAAAAAAAAAGAAAACACCCTCATATCCCATTTTGACTATGACAAAATGGATCGGCCCTGACAGATTTTTTTGGTTTACTGACAGGATTAGTGTTCTGCCAGACAATCCAGCTGCACCAACTCACGCTGCCCTTGCACAGCTCTTGTATCCAATGCACAGGAGGGCAGGAGCACACAGCCCAGCGCGGGGAAGGAGCAGGACTGCCTCTTCTGGCAGCAGCTCACCAGTCCCATTGCCTCAGCTGCAAGGCGAGCATGCCCCCCAGCTAGCACCATCTTCTGATGGGCGCTGTGGCTGGTGCGTGTTTGGAAAAGTTACCAGAAGTGAGTACTCTTTTCAGAGAGCAGTATACCAACACAGGAGGGTCCCCGCCGCCCCTTCAGCCCACCCTAGCGCTGAGGGGACCGAAGGCTCCCCCCGGGCAGCTCCAACCCCGCAAGGCCTACCGAGGAGCCGCCGCCAACAGCCGCCCAACCGCCCCCCTGCCGGCGCCTGCGCCCTGAGGGCGGCTTCGCCAACCGCCATGAGGCGGCGGCTCGGCCCCTCGCCGTCCTGCCGGGCACCATCGGGCTCCGAGCTCCGCAGGGACGGTTGCTGAGCCCTCCTTGCTGGTCCCGGCTTCGAGGGCTGTGCGTTTTGTTTCAGTTTAGGCTGTGGAGAAAGCGGCGGGGTGGGCGCGGAGAGCGCGGTCCGTGAGGGAACGGCGAGGGGAAGGAAGGGGAGCGCTGAGGGGAGGAAGGGCTGCAAAGGTTTTAAGCCTATTGTTTGGTGTTTTTTTTTGCTTTTTTTTCCGCGTCAAGCCTCCCCATTCGATGCGAATGGTGCAGGAATGCATCGCCTAACACGAGTCGGAGAACCTCAAAGCCTTCGCTGAGGGAACCGCAGCCGCAGAGCAGGCAGCAGAGCTCAGCTGCTGAGCACAACGAGGCTCGCTCATTTCGGCGGCTGTGTGGCCTCAGCCGCTCCCGGTGCCTAAAAATAAAGCCAAAATAAAAATAAAATTAAAAAAAAAAAAAAAGCCGTATGGGAGCTCAGCGGCCCCGGCCGGGGCTACGCACACGGTCCCGGGGCTGCCTCAGCTGCCCACCCGCGCACCAGCCATCAGGAGGGGAAATCGTGGGAGGAAAAAAAGCCACGATGTTTTGAAATTAACACGTGTGTTTTGTTTCTTTGTCGCAGGGTGCTCTCTCCTCCCTTTCTGCCTTCCCCTCCCCTCCTCCCCCCGAGGAGCACGTCTCCGCAGCACTGGAGGCAGGAGCCTGCTACACGCAGGTACGGTGGAGGTAAACGCCTTGGGAATGCACCTGTGTATAAAAACTTTTCTGACATAAACCGACTCAAAAAAAGCCCCTTTCCAGTCTTCTGGAGTTGTCAAGTGGTATTACCGCATCATGCCATGAAAATGAGCGAGGTGCATTTATGGTTCCTTAACGGTGAACAGATTCTCCAAACTAATCTGTGATAAAAGAGTGTTTCCTCTAAGGAAAAAGAAAACTTTCACCTATCTATTTCACAACAAGGAAAGGTCTGGGAATCTAGTATTTCCACAGCTCAAAGCCAAAATAGATTACTTAGTTATTCATTTCTCCAGATCTTTTTGGTGTAAAATCTGAAAGTAACTCAAACAACAAAATCTTCAGAATAAATTAGGGCATGTGTTAGAACTGAGAGAAAAAGTCACAAGAACAGACTTTCACGTGTTTTTCAGAACACCTACAAGTAAGTATCAGTTGGGCGTGGTGGCATCCTGTAAAATATCTTTTGTTAAACAGATGGAAATGAAACCTGTCTGCCATCAGCCTCTTGTGGTGGCATGTTAAGTAGCAAAGCTAGTTAGAAAATAATACACATGTACAGATTTAAGAAATGGACAACGTTTCACTGTAGATGTTTATTCTACTTATAGTAACAAAAACCTGTGAAGTCCCATATTTTAATGTACAGTGATATATTTTGTCATATAAAATACAATTTACAGAAATTTCTATCAAGTAAACCTAAACAAACACACTTGCTTTTTGCATACTTTTATGTATATCTTTAAATTAAAAACATCTCATTAAGAAAAATCTTACACCATAGTAGATGTTTGCATTTAATACCGCCTCTTTGCATTTTAACATTTTGTCTACAGGTTCAGAATACAGACCAATATTACTAATAATTAAAATTACTAATAATTAATAATTAATAAAATTACTAATAATTAAAATCACTAATAATTAATAATTAATAAAATTAATAAATAATTAATAATTAATATTACTAATAATTAATAATTAATATTACCAATCTTCTTTTCAAACTTAATGCAGTTTTATACCTTTTTCAGTGGACAGTCTTATATACACTACCAGCATAAGCAGGGTCTGACAACAGTGACACTTTTTTTTTTCTTTTTTTTTTTCAGGAGCAAAACACTTTTAGAGTGGAAAGTACAGGAAAATGGAGACATTTCTTAAATTTCCAGCAAAGTTCTGCCAAAAGAAAACCCAAGAAATGTCCCACATAATTAATTTCAATCGAAGAAATAAATTCCATGGCCCATTTAATAAACTTATTTAATAAACTTCTTTTTCTTTCCTTTGGTATACCAATTCATTTGTAGTCTTAGCTCTTTGCCAATAGATGTCTGATTTTTTAATTTTTTTTGCTGGTTATAAAGGGGCTACTTTTATATACTCTTTAATTGCAGGTTTGTAAAAATGTGAAATTAAAAACCCCTCATCCACATGAAAAACTAGGTGTGGTTTGTTTCTTTGTTGTACACTTAACAGATGGATTTCAAAACACAAAATACCTGTATATAAAAAGGAAGATAGTGCACTTTAAGCTTTTAACATTCCATTTTCAAATCCTCCGTCCAATAATCAGTAACACTGTTCTTCTGCAGCCTTCTCCTAAATACGCATGACCCTTCCATTGTAAAATAAACAAGACAGCAATATTTGACTCCTTTTTTAAAGCGTGTGCTGTAGGAACAACTTTGACACGAAAATATCACATACATGAGATGTAAAGGTATGGCTCCTAAGGTCTTGATTAAATTCTTTTATAAAATTACAGTTCAAGTTACTGGAAAACATAACTTTATAATTTTGTTCTTGCCTTTTACCTATTTGAATATTGTCATTCACAGTTGTTCAAAAATTGCTAATTTGTCAGTACATTTTGTAAGGCTAGATTTACAACAGCATTTTTGTAAAGGTGAGAATATACAGTATATACTGAAGACATTGACTCAGTCCTTGCAGTGGTGTATATTATCTATGGGAAATATAACAGCAGTTATAGTTCTATGACTGATTAGTGGAAGATGAAGCTTCTGCTTCTGTTGCTTTCTGACCTTCCTTAGGTGTTTCTGGCTTCATCTCTTTACCGATCTCCCTACTTTTACTCCGATCTTTCCGATCTTTTCCTCTTTCACGATCTCGATCTCTGTCTCGATCTCGCTCTTTTTCCCTGCTTCGATCCCGGTCTCGGTCTCTGTCACGATCTCTGTCTCTGCTTCTTGATCGTTCTCTGTCACGTCTCCTGTAGGATTCTCTCTCTCTGGTTCTTGCTCTCTCTCGGTCTCTGTTTCTTTCCCAGTCTTTACCTCGCTCTAAGTCTTTCTCTCTGTCTTTGTTTTGGTTTCTGTCTCTGTTTTTATCCCATTCTTTGTCTCTGTGTCTCTCCCAGTCCCTGTCTCTGTTCCAGTTTCTGCCATGGTCTCTTTCCCAAGGTCTGCCATGTTCTCGATCCCTTCGTCTTTCCTCAAAGGGTCTGCTTTGTCGATTATCTGCTTGCTGAGGCTCTGGCTGATCTAAAACCTTGTCTTTATTTCCTCCTTCGTATCTCTCTCTCTGTCTCCCTTCAAATGTCTGGCCTCTAAATTCAAGATTTTTGCCTTCTCGGAAGTCAGATCCTGACCACTGTCCTTCTGACTCGGGCCCTTGTCCAGGAATACCAGAAAGAGGTGCAGACGGCCCAGCTTCCTCCCACATCTCCTTTCTGTGGCCTGGTGGATGACTGGGAAGGTCCAGGAGTGGTCTTGGGGTTGGCTTCATATTTTGTGGCGACTGACCTTGGAAATGAAATCTGGAAGGGGGAGGTTCGTTTTGTTCTGGAAACATTGGAGGTGTTGCTCCTCTTGGTCCTCCAAACTGAAGCGGAGCTGGACCTCTCTGGTTGGCAAACCTGGGTGGTGGACTCCCTCCTGTCCGTTCTTCAAAGAAGGATGCTTCATTGAGCATCAGTGGTGCTGGAGGTCCTCCTTTCTGCCCAGACAAAGAAAACGGACCTCCAGCTCGGTTCTCCTCAAAGTGCTGTGGGAGAGGTCCACCCTCACCCTGAACTGGTGGAGATTCAGTTTGTTCTACAAATTGATGAGGCTGAGGGTTTCTTTGTTCTTCGTATTGCACCGCAGAAAGACCCCTGTCTGGGGGTCTTTCACTGGAAACCCAGTTATCACCACCGTAACTAAGCTGAGTAGCAGGAATTAAAGTTTTATCTTCCTTACCAAGTGAAGTCTGCAAAGTGTTTGGAAAACTCGCTTGAGGGTCACAGCTCTGGTTTAAAAGTTGTGCTTGCTGATTGGAAGATGAAGGTAAATCTACTTTTTGTGCAGCCTGTTGGTCCTGATGGAACAATTCAGTCTTCATTAGGGAAGATTTTGGTGGAGGTGACATTAAAGCATCAGACACCGAGAAGTGAGCCATTGAAACACCAACAGCTGCTCGTTGTTGTCTGAGGGCTTCTTCTTGCTCCTCAATTTGTCGTTTCTGCTCTTCTATTTGTTTGTTTAATTCTTCTAACATTTTTTGCTGTTCCACCAAGGATGAAGAA
This sequence comes from Anas acuta, assembly GCF_963932015.1. Taxonomy (NCBI): domain Eukaryota; kingdom Metazoa; phylum Chordata; class Aves; order Anseriformes; family Anatidae; genus Anas; species Anas acuta. The sequence continues at coordinate 14,008,444 of NC_088994.1, forward strand.
GCAGATAAATCTGGCACATACGAGGCAGGTGTTTCCACAGAAGTGTTTTTAGTGTTTTTAGCAAGAGGTTCAAAAGTCTTCTTTTTACCAAAAAGTGTCTGGAGGATGTACTCAAGAGGTGTGGTAGTTTTTGAGGATGAAGAATGCGTAGCAGTAGCACTTGTAGAAGCGGTAGCTGAAACTGGTGGCGGTACAGTACTTGTGGTTCCACTCTTAATCGAGGACAGTATTTTTAATACTGAAGGTGTAACTGATGAGGTTTCTGGAACGGGAAGTGGGGGTGGAGGTGGAGGAGATCCAGGTAGTGTTGTACTTACAGCTGAATCTCCCGAATACAGTGTGTATTTCGGAGTTTTCTTTTCTTGTGAAGAAGCTACTGGCCCCTTAGAGTACAGCGATGTTTCTGTTTCCTCTTGCACCTGAATTCGGCTGCGCTTTTTCTCTATTTTGTCTGTATCCATGGTAGTAGCAAGACGCTTCCCTTTCTGACAGATAACCAATCCAAGAATTAAATTTGGACGTGAAGACTCGAGACCTGAAAGGAAACACAAAGATTGCATATGTAAAAAAACTACTATTTTTTATCTGTGTTTTCAATAGAAACTTATCATTTTATATAATGGCAGCTATGAGTCATAACAGTAACAGTTCTTCTAAATTTCATGCAGTGACATTATCCCATAAGCCTATGTGTCTATATTTAATTACTATTTATATAAATTTGTGTACAGTAACTAAAAATGTTTTAATCCTTTCCCTGATATTTTGTAAGATTGCAGTAACAGGTATGATTACTGAAAGATGTCCTTGTAAATGTCTCTAATGTTCAAAAATTAAAGTTTTCCTATTTTTGTATTATTACTTTCTTCTTATTATTGTCCACTTCCCCCCCAAATCAAATATTTCCTTTCTAAATACTTTGCAAATACATTATATGCACAGAGATACTGATAAGTGAGAAAACCTGGACAAGCAATCTAACTTTCTGTAGGGCTACGTTGGAATTGAAGAACCAGAAATAAAGAGAAAAAAACTAATGCTATTAAAACAAACAAACAAACAAACAACAACAACAAAATACAAACACTTCACTTTCTGTTACAAAGAAAGCACGAGGCATTGTTAAACTTCATAACTACATTTCTGTTCTAATCTGTGCTAAAATACCGGACTGACATTTACACCATTCCATCAAGGTGACTTTTAACACTGTTGTAGAATTGAGTTTGATGCCACAGACCCTTCCCTAAGTAAGAAATGTGAGCAGAATTACTCCATTGTGAAAGCTTCAGGCTTGAATCCCTGGAGAAGCATTTCCAGAAATGACCAGAAAGTTTCCCATAAAGAGGAAAAATGCAAACAGCTGAAGGTCCGTTTCACATGATTGTATTCCTTCCTTGTACATTCACATTTCCCACAGGCACTCGTGGAAGACAAATACAACCAGAATAAAGAGCAGGGAATAAATCCTTTAACATACAGTCAGTGGCAAATGTAGAAAAAACATATAAAGAGAGGATTTTAACTTCTGGATTTAGTGACTTGAGATCCTCATTTGGGAGCCATATTAATATTTGCATCCAGCAAGGAACCAGGAATATAGAAACGAAACTAACAGCAAAGAGATTTACTGTGGTTATATGATGAGGACTCTAAAACCTACACTGTCCCTTATATTCATGACCCTTAAGTAAGAGTTTAAAAGAAGTGTAATATATGAATTTATGTATATCTTTAGTCTCTTACTAAACAAAACCAACTGCTCACTAAGGAACAACTTATAAATAACTAATTATTGCCACTGAAAACTTCTTGATACCAGCAAAAACCCAAACTTCCCATAGTTGCAGATAAATTCTATTTGCCATTACCAGTCATAAGTATGAACCTTTGCTGAAACAACTGAATTCAAAGTTTTAAGGGGGCTCCTAAATTTACTATCTTATGAGAAAATTACATCAGCTGGTTTTATTTGTATAGCTGGAATTATATTCACGTACGCCAAGAAAGAATTAAATGAGGTAAGCCTATTTCTTAAGTTCAGTGTGAGGTTTCCTCAGCAAGAGGATTATAACCAGGTAAGTCAAGACGATGACTTCTTCAACACAGCTTCATTAAGCATAAATATTTCATTAAGCAGTAACCTGCCTAAATTCTGAAATTCTGTGTTCTTCTGACTGTGACTGGTAATAGTACAGCACGCCTGTTTTAGCCCCATAATGGAGAGACCAGCAAAATTTGGTTACTCACTAGAAGGTCTTTGCAAAAAGACAGAAAAAATTGAGGCCAATGCAAAATCTACTTGAAGTTTCCTATCAGAAGCAGCTCTCATTTTAAGTATTTTGAAAAAACATAACACTGAAATTTGATTGAATGCATTCTAGTTCCACAGCTGATTTCAGATTACTTCAAAGTTCAGCGTTTGAGTTTTACATAGTTCTGTGGTTGAGAGGATGTTGGCCATGCTGGTTTAAATAAACTTCTATATTATTTCCTACTTGTACATTTAAAACTCAGTGCCAAGTTTTTTCCTCCAGATATAGTATTTCAGTATTTTGTGTTGCCAATTTTCACTTTCTTCCATGGTTAGAAATATATATATATATACACACGAATTATAAATGCATCAAGAAAATGACCTAGCTATAGTAACCAAAACTAAGACTTGCTTATAATTTAGTTTGCTTATAATTCTATACAGATTGCCCTTGTGAGAGGGCAGGGACGGCAAGATGTACAACGAAAGGAGGCAGGACAGGAACTAAACAAGTAATTATCTTTGGTGAATCTAAGATTATTTGGAAAGGATCACAAATCCTTGATTCACCCGGTTAAAAACTCCTTTCACCCCACTGCCTAAAAGCAATCCTAGCAATTCTGATGACTATAGTTTACTACCCCAGATGAAGTTACATTAATGCATAACATCAGGGCATAGCTCAAAAGACAGCTTACTTGGGAAGACTGTGTACACTCTGAAGAGACTCAATAGTTAGGTATGATTCACTCTGAGTGACTGCTTTACATTTTTTCTTTATCAGCATGTGAGTAACGACTCCACATTTGGTCAGCATCGACCCGTGCAGAGTATCTCTCAAATCTGTGTTCACCCTAAAAGTCCTCGTAAGCATTCACTGTTCTTCTGTCATTAACGTATTGGTTGTCTGCTCTTCTGCAGAGACCTGTGATTTATCCAACTAGTCACAACATGCATCTCAAACACTGAACAATTGAAACGAGCAGGTTTCAAAAATCTATTGGACTGTGTATCTAAAATTAACAGCAAAAGGATAAAAAATCAGTTCTGAATCCCTGTAAGAGACAGAGATCATCGCTAATAAACACAGAGTAAAACTTAAACACACGTTCAAGATAAATTCCAAAGCTAAATTAACAACGGCTATAACTGAATCTGTTTAGTTTGGTCAGAGAAGAAATCCATTAAAATTTTACATTTTGATACTGTAATTTTCAACAGATGCCTAACCCAGTTTCTAAATTCATTCAATCCAAAGCGATCACGCAGTAAGTGCTTCTTTTGGATGGAAATATACAGCCAGACCAGCACTTCAAAGCTCAGTCCCATTCCATTTCCATATCCGTAATTAGGTTTCAATATCCATAAATAGGTTAAGTGCCTAATTTTAGGTAATAACTACATGAAAATGTTGGCTGCAGTCTCCAACTATTGCTCAATAACTATCTTTCACAAGCAAGCATTTTAAGTGCTGCAAGCTATGTTAGTAGCTTTTGATGCTAAATTATTTATAAAATATTGTTAAATGCATTCTGCATTTGAAGACCACGATGGTGTTATCAAGTTACATCCTGTAATTAAATCTATTTAAACAAGATATATTAAATATTACTATGGGATTAATACATTTTTTTCGTTAAATATGTTTTTTATTTTCATGAAATCAGTTTTGCAGTATTTATCTACGTAATGGCCACATATTGTCCCTACCATCCGCAGCTGCTAGGAAGTTAACTGTACCACTAAGGATACATCCCTAATTTCTGTACACTGACGGCAAAACTTAGGGAACAGACCTATGCCACACTTTTAACTGCAGAGACCAATACAAGCAAAGCTGCAATCATTATCAACACGCCGTTTAAACACTTGTCCCAGATAATTGTGAAAGCATGATTGAAAACTATCAAGTTGGTGTATCTCGATTCGGTGATAGAGATCACTCCCACCACTGTAACACTGCTGCACATTACGGTACTTTTGCTGAATGGGAGTGGCTGACATCAAAAATATGTTGTTCTACTACTGCTGCTTTCCATACTGCTATGAGTACTCTAAATAGCTTGAAGAGATTTCATGCCTTCATACTTAAAAACACTTCCAAGCTTAAACTAACGGAAGAGATACTGCGGCATGCCCTCTGCTGATACACTTTTTAAATTAAAATTCTTCTATTTTAAATATGTATGGTACCCGATACATTTCCAACATTGCCAATAAATCCCTCCATAAGTGCGTCTTCCTAGTGCTAATAATGACTGATTATACCTTTTAATTTTTTTTCAAAGTGTTTTCAGATCTACAGATGAAAGTGCTAAATAGTGTTGTGTGTATGTGAAACGAGACAAACAAATTCACATACAGTAAACTACCAGAAAAAAAAAAAAAAAAACAAAAACAATGCTGAACATCCCACCAACAGATAATATCTGGTAATAAATATCTGAGGTGGTTGAAGTGAATAAATGTGAATATCCTTCCATGTTCCTCTATATTTATATCACCCATGACAAAGTTTTGTAGATCTTCTAGGCACTACAGCAGGTCAGAGGTCCTCAGTTGTGTTCCAAATCCAGTCCATCAGAAAACAGGATTCATAACAGATTCATAATCCGTATGCACCTGATGGAGCTGGCTGATACAGCTGGAATATCCTCCAGCTAGGACTTCTGGAGTGATGGGATTATTGTCCTCTCCCTCCTCCCGCCCCCAGTCATATTTATCAAAGTATCTTATACTGTCATGTTTTTTGAGTACTTGCTAAACTCTGTTTGAAGGTACACAGATTTAAGGAGACAATGACCACTTTCCAAAAAATATTTTTATTGGGTATAAAAAACAGTAAATTCCATCAGATGTCAGTAACAAGTATGTATTACAAGTCTTTTACGCTGCGGTATTAATACATGCCTGCAAGTGTTTATACCTATGTTTCTTCTGGGCAATTACCTCCAGTTTTGAAAGAACTTTTCCTATTTACATTTTGTAAAAACCAGCCTGACATGCCTCATTTCTATGCTAACAAGTCTGTCTACTTTTGCCAGGCCTCCACTTTAAAAGCTTCGTTTGAAATGAAATCTACAACAGAAATATGAAAGATAATGTACAAGGACAGCCTATGTTTGCTCAAGAATGCAAGGAGGAGAAGATCATTTAAATGCTTCCCTAGAGCAGCTTAAAAGCACAGCGGAAGACTGCAGACGTAGCCAAGTCAATGGCAAACTCATTCGTATATGTTACTGTCCAGAAAGGAATGTATTTCAGTTATTCGGGCTGGAAAATCTAGCCCACAGTTTAGGACTCTGTCTGCCTCCCTGTGCCAAGTGTTAACACTTACATGTTCTTGTTTTTTGGTTATGAAACAGGAATAATAGTTTTTGCCTACTTTTCAAGAACTGGGTAAATTAAAGACTACCAGGTGCTTACATTCAGCTTATAGAGACTACATGATGACTTAAGGTAGCAACAAGCTTGCCTTTTTAGCTGTAGCCTGAAAACAATGACGTAGACTGTGCACTGTTCAGGGATGGATAAGACAGGCTCAGAGTGTATGAGAAAAATCTTGTCCAAGAACACAAAGCAAGCGCCCTTTGCAATTTCATGCAGGAAAGAAGAGTATTTTCCTAGCGTTACATTACTTGTTGGTGGTGTTTTTTTGTTATTGTTTTTTAAGTCGTATGCCATTAACATGTGAAAACCTGGCCAGGCAGAACACACCTCTGTTTATGAATATAAGCCCTGAGAATGCTTTATTGAGTTTAGTCCTAAACTTGTATTTGGGTAGCAGAGGACAGTCAGCTTGTCAGAAAGGTCAGCTCCTTACATGGTTTAATGTGTAATTATTTTGCACTGTATAGTATTTTACAAACCATCCTTACAACAACGAAGTATTGCCTTCATTGTAACCTGTAGCTCTTAAGCTCCTCAACCTGTTACTCTATATGAAAAAAGGTACTTATTTGGAAACTAAGCATATGCACCGCCTCCATCCTCAGATGAAGATGACTTCAAATTTTGTAATATAAAGGTGTTTCACATCTGAATTCATTCTCATTTCTTCTGTTTCCATGTTCAATGCACAAAGATGGAGCAAATTCAAGCCATACATTACTGCTGATAACTCTAACTAAAAATAGAAGAGCGTAATATATACCAACCTATACCACCTACTGTCTGCCACCTACGCAAAAGGAATTTGCCTGCTCCCAGGCAAACCAATGTTCTGAAGTCAGTGATTTGTCTGGAACCTGATCCAGGTAGCACAGAATATTTCAGACCCCGTGTACATGCATATTGCATGCACAGCGTAATACATACCATGAGATAACAACAATGTAGTGAAACCATAAACGTTACCTTTGTCTTCAGAGATTTCTTGACTGCTCCGTGGGATAAGAGTCTCCTACGTGATTTAGGGGACAGCACATGGCTTGTAGGGACCTAAAACTTGGTGGATTTATGGGTTGTTGAAAGTAGGGTCGGTTGAATGTTCTGATAATGTTTGCTTGTTTGTCTCAATATAGTGGCTGTTCTATGTACTCCATTTTATGGGTAAACAAATCCTCCTAACAGCAGAGATTTATCTTGTTGGAAAGGCTATGTGAGTTTCAGACCATGTCACCTTGAGATGACTGACTTTGCAATTTTTTCCTATATGCATACTTTTTAAATGTTTTTATAAAATTATATATTTTTTAATTATGCTTACATTAAACATTCAAAACCAATTGGTCTCTGATTTACTTGTTTTGTAATTTTACCTAGCAGTTAACCTCCCCTAAATTTTGTGCTTACCTGGTCCCTCAAAGGGCAAGAGTTTGGAAGGAATTGGGTCCTTAGAACTCAGTGGGATCAGGTAGAGATTCTTGACATGTCTGTTGTTATTAGTTACAACACCAAAACAACCACGACTGCTAAAATAGGAGTAGAGAGAGATATAGGCAACTTCTTCTTCTTCTGTGGCAGGATGGAAACGAATCAAACGAATCAAAAACAATTCCTGAAATACAAAATCAAAGTGGAAAAATTCAACCTGTAACACATCAGCAAATAAAATCGTTTTCCACTTTCATCCAATATAGGATGAAAGTCTGGAGCAGCTTTAAACCAAGATTTAAGAAAATACTGTCATTCAATCGGTAATATTAAACCAGAATTAATTTTGTCATTTTCAGAAATACCAACTATTTACGTATCTCACATCAAGCTACACCTCTTTAGGTTCAGAATATTCAAATAATTATGAAAGAAATGGAAAATTCTTAGATTATATTTGCATACTGTGCTTCGTTTTTACTAAATCCATAAGGGTTTTAGTAGTAAAATTTATTACATACACTTACTAATAATTTCCTAGTCTTTTAAAATTGAATTTCTATCTTCAGTAACTGAATAAATAGATTGTTTATATTCAATCATTAAAAAACAATAGGTTGTATGAATGTTTAACTACTACACAGGGGAAAGACGATTGGCAGCTCAACAGGCAAACCTGTTTCTTCAATAAATCAAAAATTTCAATGGAATAAGTGGTAGCAGTAGTTTTCTAGGTATGATTGACATCAATATAAATTAGTAAAAAGGAAATTCTATCAAAAGCTGCTGTATATTTCTTCCTGGTTTTCCAAAGGATTTTAAGTAAATACCTTAGAAAGTGAAGATTTGAGTTTGCCAACATAATCCCAGACTGCCTTCGGTGAGATCTTCCCACCAATATGAATCGTGTCTGGTAAATCCTAAACAAGAAGCATTACATGGTCGTATAAGAAAAGGAAAGAGAGGATACAGTTTTGAACCAGCACAGATTGCCCCATCCCAGTAGCTTAGGCGATAATACAGTACTATATTTTACTAAACTTGCACATATACATTCCTAATTTCAGACGGGCTATTTCCAAAATGCAAGGAGTTCATTATGGCATATTACTGGAAGGCTGGCAGTACACACAAAACAGAAAAAGCACTGCCTGACGAAGATAGCAGTGGAAGGTCAAATACTTTTGTATGCCTATCAGCCGATTCTATTTATTAGCTTTGCTTTTACAGGGAACCTGTTATATGTAGTGTAGCTTTTATCTACGCTTTCGATTTATCTGAAATTTTTGCACCCATATGAATTCTAGTTAGCTTCCTGTCATGATGACAGTGAAACCTGTTTTAGCAAAAACAACAAGAGAGCCACCAACCCTCCTAAGAAAAGACCTAAACTACACGCCTGAAACCCTCAATCACAACAAATACACTTCTTCAGAGAAGTTAAATAACTGCTCAGTTGTTTCATCACAAGCTGTCATACTACCTCATTAGTTGAATGTACACCCTCCCAAAATATAAAAGCAGTTGCATCAAAGTTAATCAAAGGATGATATTTTTAATAAATGGCCAAACTTTTCTAATAGATCACATCAGTGATCCATCCATCCGTTTGTGAGCAGAACAAGGCATCTCTTTCAACACACATGCTGATGATGCTTCTCGTCAAAAACTGATCTTGAAATCAAGCTATTATTCTACGTTAGATACTAACATATATATAAACATATTAACAGACATGAGAATTCTTCACAAATACGCGAGGAATTTTTTTTAAAAGGCTTTCTCTCCTCCCCCCTGGCTCAGGCTACTGTTCCTATTACTAAAGGAGATTACTAAAGGGATGCAATTTTTTTTTGTTACACTTCCAATATAACAACATACACAGTGACCCCAGCCTTTCTAACAACAGGAACTGCAATACATTCTAAACGCATAAACATGTCAGTGCTAACCTCACTAAGATAATCAAAGCACCCGGAGACAGGATATGCTTTAGTGATAAATTTGGCCACACTCTGCATATTAATAAATCCTTTCCAAATGGTGTTGAGGCGAGAGAGGAAGAGAGAAGTATCGCTGCCTTGAGGTGAGCGTGGCTCAGCAACACTGCAAAACAAATCCAAAAGAGAAACGTTATAGAGCACAGTAAGAATGCTTCCTTCTTCTTCTTTTCTTCCCTCCTCTTATTGATCAATTACTTTATTTTAAAAAAGCAAGTAACACAAGCCTTAGTAAATGCTTTGTTAATGTTTTCCACTTTCATCCAATACAGGATGAAAGTCTGGAGCAGCTTTAAACCAACCCTCACAAACACTTAATATATTTGAATGCACATGCAGATTTAAAGTCAAATATCTTATAAGTTTTATTTATCTGTTAAAACACATTGAAGAATTTTTACTGTCAATATATAACGATGCTCAGAAAATTTTACCAACTAGAGAAGTTAAACAAGGAGATGACGAATTGAAAATTTAAAGTTCAGGTAATCGGATTTAAAGTTGAACATGCCTTTTGATTATTGGCAGGGGAGGGTAAGAAGCAAAGGGGGACAAACAAACTGAACATAGAGAGACCAGAGATTCAGTGGCTTAGCTTACTATTAAATATACGCACCTGATATTGGGTGACTGATGAACAGCTAAGTATCTTGGATCTGGTGAGGATGATGGCTTTGTTAATATTGATTTGGGGACAGTCATAACTGTTTTTGACATTTCCTGCTTTGTCTCCCCTGTTGAAACTTTATCAGATGCAGTACCAGAACGCAGGGCTGTCGTCGTAGTACCTGAGGAGCCGCTCATTGGTGTTCTAGGCTCTCGGCCAGAAACTGTTACAGTTGTGACAACTGCACCAGTGCAAGAGGCAGGAAAAGTCGAAGGTTCTTCAGATGAAGAATCTGTGTTGTTATGGCCTTGGGTTGTAGGAATGTAAGTTCTTTCTAAGCTTGACTGGGAAACTGCTTCTGCTGCAGGTGCAACTTCGGTTTCCTCTGTGTTTTCAGAGGCTGCCTCTTTAGCAGGCTCCGCTGCTGCTGATGGTGCAGAACTTTCATATTTTCGCTGAACTTCTGGTTTAGATTTTGACACTGCTTTTTTAGCAGAAGCCATTAATTTTATCTTCTTCGGTGGTAATTCATCTTCAGATGCTGAAATCTGACCTACAAAATTAATTTTAAAGTGTTTTTGATTACTGTTTAACAATGAAAAGGTCTGAAGAGAAAAACAAGTAAGCAAGCAATGCTCTTAATAATTCTTTTACTTCACACAAAGTCAACACTGTAGATACCTGTACAGATTTTGCTGTTCAGGTCAAAAAGATGGACTCGATGTTCCTTTGTTGTATCCTTCAACATACTGCTAAAAACGTCTAGAGAAGGAGCACTATTTACATTTTGTACAGTTTGGGTTGACTTCTGCTGCTCCTGGAAATGAACAAACACAGAAAACATTCTGGTTGATTGCTAAATTCAATCATAAAAAAATACTTTTGAAACCGTTAATTCCAGTTCTTTAAAAAGATATTAAGGGCTGTGCAGAACTACTGCTCTGAGCAGCACTGGAATTTTGAAATATTCTTCCCCTTTTATTATTTGTTTAAGAATATCATGTCAAACAGAGTTCTCAAATAGTATTTGTCCTCATTTCATTTCATGTAATTCTGAAGTAGATACTATCACATTAACTGCTTCCCGAGAATACAGAATTGTAATACTGATCACATTTTGGGGGGGGAAAACAATTGGCTAAGATTTTGCTGTAAACTGAGGCAAGGGTCTGAAAAACACGCATCATCTGATATTTTAGAAGCACATGCGATATATGCCCGATATTAGGTTGTTGCATTCCTTCAAACCAAAAGGAAAATGCTCATAGCACACCTACTAGGTGACATTCTTACAGTTCATTGAAACAACCTGCATTTCTGATACAAAATTTGAGGCCCTAGTTAGCATTTATCTCCCTTGGCACCTCCATGCTAAAGCAATAGCTAATACTTATATCAGAATCAGACACCGGGGGAGAATCTTCCATATTTACATCTGGCACTTGTTCCCGTTTTACAGCTGCTTTCTTGATCTCGTGTGATTTGTTTCTTGACTCTAGCATCTGAGAGAAACAAAAACACTTTAGTAACAAGTCTGCATACTGATTTTATAATTTTATTTTGTATTTTCTTATCGGTTGGCTAGTGGAAGAGAAAAAGCTTACGTTATTCATATTTCATTAGGAAGAAAACAATAAATTATGGGTGGTAAGGGCTGGTGAAGTTACTGTTAGTTCGTATCTAAGGACACACTGGAGAATTGCATTGCTTACCGCTTTGGCTGGTTTCTCCTTCCATACAGACAGTTCTTTAGATAAAAGTTCTTCGGGTTTCATTCTCACTAGTTTTGACACTGAGATTTCTCCACGAAGAACACGATGAAAAAGTCCCTAAAAAAACAAACAAAAAAAAAAAACACTTTGTTGCCATGCTGAATAACTTAAGCAACTAACATGATTTGCAGTGCTGGACTGTCAAAACCCTTTCAGGTTTCTTAATTCCCTATTAAAAATGCCAGTTAATCTTAAGAAAACTTAGCACGGTGCAGCAACCAGAAACTAATGATGAAATCATCATGAAGTATGAATTTTCCACATTACCATAAAATATACTATCAATTCTACTGAACAGGAATTTCGAGAGATGAACTGCCACTCCTGTTTCATATCTATAGTAGAATTTTTTTTTAAAAAAAATTACGTTGTCTAGTCACTATTCCCATCTGCACCAGCTTCTTTTTCCTTTAAAAGATAAATTATCATGTACACAAGTGGTCTCCCATACAAACCACAGAATGTCACAGAAGAAAAACATTTATTTTTTTTCTAAGAATGCCATTCAATAAACAAATATTTCACTACAAAGGCCAATCTTAATAAAAACACGCGATCCAACTGGACTTCCATTCCAACTGGATTGTGTAATATTTGAATGGCTTTAAAACAATTTTTTAGAGCATAATTCATAAGTCTCTCTCTTGAAACTACATATTGATGTATTATTTAAAAAACAGAATATATTTCAGTACGTTTACTGTTTAAGTAAATTCCAAACCTGATTTTTTGGGTCCTTGAGATTGAAGATGATGCTACGGTATTTACTCTTGTATCGGTTGTCCGTAACTTGAAACAAATTAAACATCTCCTTTTCAATATTGAGTGCTACTTTCCCTACTTCACTCTCTGTCATGACCAGATCATCACTATCATTGACTCTGTTAAAAACAAGAAAGGGTATGCGCATTTACGTTAGGCACGAACTCTTCAGGCAGCATTCATAAAAAATACATTTTCAGAGGAAGGAGTTAACCACGCTTTTATTCACTCAGTGAGGACTTCCTTAAAACACATTTCAAAGCCAAAGTCCATCTCAGGACCTCAAAATGTCAACTATGGCAACCTTTTGCTACTGTCTACAGAAGACCACGGAAGACAGCCTTAACGAACTGAAGCCAGGTCAGTCCTTACAAATACTCCTACTCATGACACTGCAATTAGTTTGTTGTTGTTGTTTTTTGTCATGAGCTACTGAGGGAGCTAAAACACTTCAGTTTTAATCTTAGACCCTCCACTGTGAACAGCATTTCTATTTCAGAGACACTACCAGAGCACAGTGGCCTAAGTCTTGACAGCTGACAAGAGCTTTAATATTTGTGGGACAATGTTTCAGCTTTTTTTTTTTTTTTTAAAAAAAAAAAAAAAAGTAGTACAGTTGCTAACTTTGGGAGAAGAAGGAACCTCTGCCTCAGCAAGCCCTTCCAACCTTTCACTGTGATATTCCCTACACTATGCTTCGTACAACCCCTACATCTCCAAACACCACCATTGCCAGATATCAGCTTCAGGTCACCTGCATTAGAAACATCTCTATGCTGTGATTTAATTCTTCAACTGTAATTGTCTCTCACTACAAATGGGATAGTGACTTTTTTTTAAAGGCTTTTTCACATGCCCAATTATTTGGCATCAGATTTTTTATTTTTAATAAAGCTCTAATACTAAAAATACTTGTAGTAATTTCTAGCACAAATTAAATCCCTTAGTATCACTTAGCAAGAAAGAAACAAAACTCTGCAGGCTAACCCTTTACTTCTAGTTGTAGCTTCCTGTATAAAATAAGTGCTTTGAATTCCCACCCATCTCTTCCATAAAATTTCTTTTAGGGACTGACGAATATGTTGTCGAATCTGCGAGTTGGGCTGCGACTGGATAGGGCTAGCTTGTGTTTTTGCTTGACTACTTCCAGATGCAGTAGAAACGGAAGACGGCAAAGGCCTTTTGAGTCCTCCAGCCAAACTGGATGCAGCTAGTTTTTTGGAAGCTGGCGAGTCATGAGAAGAAGCTGGTTGTTTTGAAGGAACGCCACCTGTTGAAGGCCATGGTTTCTTGGGAATTTCACCTTTGAAACTCCCAGCAGGTTTAAGCGTCTGCTTCATTAGCGATGATGTGCTAGACACGGAAGGGGACTTCTTTGGAGGAGAATTTTTAGTGAGGGAAGATGCATGTTTCTCCACCATAGATGCTGAAGCAATAGCTTTCTTTGATGCCCCTATAAACTCTGTCGCTTTATCTTTGTTTCTCTTCGCTTCCTTTTGAGCTGTTAAAACAAAGAAGAAAATGCAGTATTAAATGCTTAACATTATAACTTCCTGTTTCTGAAGACCAGCTGTCAACCTATAAGGAAGTCTGTGAAATACCTCTGGAGAACTACCAAGTATATAATTTAAGCCATTCATTTTTAAAGCCTTTTTAAAAGCCTTTTTAAAAAATGTGTAAAAGTTGACTTTTTTAAGAAGAAGTTTGCCTTGGATCCTGCAGAGAGCACTTCTCAGAGACTGTCTGAAGAGTTTAAAAGAGTTGCATTTTGGTTGTAAAGGTTGAAAATCTCAGTCACAAGCTATGCAAGAAAATTAAAAAAAAAAAAAAAAAAAAAAAAAGACACCACCTTCAAAGATTCCTGAGTTGGACTTCATGATTAAGCTTCAAAACAAACAAACAAACAAACAAACAAACATTTTCACAAAGTCTTTAAAAAAAAAAAAAGCAACACAACCCATATCTCACATTTAAGCAGAAATCCTCGCTCCAAACTTTCTACTTTAAGGAACAAGCAAAGAGAGTCAAGTTAAACAACAAATCAATTGCTTAAAATTTTAAATATACGTTCAAGCCATTTGGTTACTACTATGAGTATCACACTGTCGCTATAAACTGTCAGATCTTCTCATTTACTTTCCAGCTAAACTCTAGATTTGATACTATAATATTTAATAATTAAATATTAAAACCATTGCTCAAACTGCGGCTATTTAATTTAAAGGTTCCAAGGGAAACCAAGAAACAGCTCCTGAGATGAAGTTGTTCTGATTAGAAAAGCTAAAGTTACTTCCCGAAAAGTCTTTTTTCTCCTCATAAATCTGCATTTGACTACTGACCAGTTTGTGATTTCTTTATTTTTTAATTATTATCTGATGTTTTAAGCTAGCAAGGTTTTGTAATCAGAATTAGCCCCAATTTGATTACTGTTTAACAATGAAAAGGTCTGAAGAGAAAAACAAGTAAGCAAGCAATGCTCTTAATAATTCTTTTACTTCACACAAAGTCAACACTGTACATACCTGTAAAGATTTTGCTGCTCAGGTCAAAAAAATGGACTCGATGTTCCTTTGTTGTATCCTTCAACATACTGCTAAAAACGTCTAGAGAAGGAGCACTATTTACATTTTGTACAGTTTGGGTTGACTTCTGCTGCTCCTGGAAATGAACAAACACAGAAAACATTCTGGTTGATTGCTAAATTCAATCATAAAAAAATACTTTTGAAACCGTTAATTCCAGTTCTTTAAAAAGATATTAAGGGCTGTGCAGAACTACTGCTCTGAGCAGCACTGGAATTTTGAAATATTCTTCCCCTTTTATCACTTGTTTAAGAATATCGTGTCAAACAGAGTTCTCAAATAGTATTTGTCCTCATTTCATTTCATGTAATTCTGAAGTAGATACTATCACATTAACTGCTTCCTGAGAATACAGAATTGTAATACTGATCACATTTTGGGGGGGGAAAACAATTGGCTAAGATTTTGCTGTAAACTGAGGCAAGGGTCTGAAAAACACGCATCATCTGATATTTTAGAAGCACATGCGATATATGCCCGATATTAGGTTGTTGCATTCCTTCAAACCAAAAGGAAAATGCTCATAGCACACCTACTAGGTGACATTCTTACAGTTCATTGAAACAACCTGCATTTCTGATACAAAATTTGAGGCCCTAGTTAGCATTTATCTCCCTTGGCACCTCCATGCTAAAGCAATAGCTAATACTTATATCAGAATCAGACACCGGGGGAGAATCTTCCATATTTACATCTGGCACTTGTTCCCGTTTTACAGCTGCTTTCTTGATCTCGTGTGATTTGTTTCTTGACTCTAGCATCTGAGAGAAACAAAAACACTTTAGTAACAAGTCTGCATACTGATTTTATAATTTTATTTTGTATTTTCTTATCGGTTGGCTAGTGGAAGAGAAAAAGCTTACGTTATTCATATTTCATTAGGAAGAAAACAATAAATTATGGGTGGTAAGGGCTGGTGAAGTTACTGTTAGTTCGTATCTAAGGACACACTGGAGAATTGCATTGCTTACCGCTTTGGCTGGTTTCTCCTTCCATACAGACAGTTCTTTAGATAAAAGTTCTTCGGGTTTCATTCTCACTAGTTTTGACACTGAGATTTCTCCACGAAGAACACGATGAAAAAGTCCCTAAAAAAAAAAAAAAAAAAAAAAAACACTTTGTTGCCATGCTGAATAACTTAAGCAACTAACATGATTTGCAGTGCTGGACTGTCAAAACCCTTTCAGGTTTCTTAATTCCCTATTAAAAATGCCAGTTAATCTTAAGAAAACTTAGCACGGTGCAGCAACCAGAAACTAATGATGAAATCATCATGAAGTATGAATTTTCCACATTACCATAAAATATACTATCAATTCTACTGAACAGGAATTTCGAGAGATGAACTGCCACTCCTGTTTCATATCTATAGTAGAATTTTTTTTAAAAAAAAAATTTCGTTGTCTAGTCACTATTCCCATCTGCACCAGCTTCTTTTTCCTTTAAAAGATAAATTATCATGTACACAAGTGGTCTCCCATACAAACCACAGAACGTCACAGAAGAAAAACATTTATTTTTTTTCTAAGAATGCCATTCAATAAACAAATATTTCACTACAAAGGCCAATCTTAATAAAAACACGCGATCCAACTGGACTTCCATTCCAACTGGATTGTGTAATATTTGAATGGCTTTAAAACAATTTTTTAGAGCATAATTCATAAGTCTCTCTCTTGAAACTACATATTGATGTATTATTTAAAAAACAGAATATATTTCAGTACGTTTACTGTTTAAGTAAATTCCAAACCTGATTTTTTGGGTCCTTGAGATTGAAGATGATGCTACGGTATTTACTCTTGTATCGGTTGTCCGTAACTTGAAACAAATTAAACATCTCCTTTTCAATATTGAGTGCTACTTTCCCTACTTCACTCTCTGTCATGACCAGATCATCACTATCATTGACTCTGTTAAAAACAAGAAAGGGTATGCGCATTTACGTTAGGCACGAACTCTTCAGGCAGCATTCATAAAAAATACATTTTCAGAGGAAGGAGTTAACCACGCTTTTATTCACTCAGTGAGGACTTCCTTAAAACACATTTCAAAGCCAAAGTCCATCTCAGGACCTCAAAATGTCAACTATGGCAACCTTTTGCTACTGTCTACAGAAGACCACGGAAGACAGCCTTAACGAACTGAAGCCAGGTCAGTCCTTACAAATACTCCTACTCATGACACTGCAATTAGTTTGTTGTTGTTGTTTTTTGTCATGAGCTACTGAGGGAGCTAAAACACTTCAGTTTTAATCTTAGACCCTCCACTGTGAACAGCATTTCTATTTCAGAGACACTACCAGAGCACAGTGGCCTAAGTCTTGACAGCTGACAAGAGCTTTAATATTTGTGGGACAATGTTTCAGCTTTTTTTTTTTTTTTTTAAAAAAAAAAAAAAGTAGTACAGTTGCTAACTTTGGGAGAAGAAGGAACCTCTGCCTCAGCAAGCCCTTCCAACCTTTCACTGTGATATTCCCTACACTATGCTTCGTACAACCCCTACATCTCCAAACACCACCATTGCCAGATATCAGCTTCAGGTCACCTGCATTAGAAACATCTCTATGCTGTGATTTAATTCTTCAACTGTAATTGTCTCTCACTACAAATGGGATAGTGACTTTTTTTTAAAGGCTTTTTCACATGCCCAATTATTTGGCATCAGATTTTTTATATCTAATAAAGCTCTAACGCTAAAAATACTTGTAGTAATTTCTAGCACAAATTAAATCCCTTAGTATCACTTAGCAAGAAAGAAACAAAACTCTGCAGGCTAACCCTTTACTTCTAGTTGTAGCTTCCTATATAAAATAAGTGCTTTGAATTCCCACCCACCTCTTCCATAAAATTTCTTTTAGGGACTGACGAATATGTTGTCGAATCTGCGAGTTGGGCTGCGACTGGATAGGGCTAGCTTGTGTTTTTGCTTGACTACTTCCAGATGCAGTAGAAACGGAAGACGGCAAAGGCCTTTTGAGTCCTCCAGCCAAACTGGATGCAGCTAGTTTTTTGGAAGCTGGCGAGTCATGAGAAGAAGCTGGTTGTTTTGAAGGAACGCCGCCTGTTGAAGGGCATGGTTTCTTGGGAATTTCACCTTTGAAACTCCCAGCAGGTTTAAGCGTCTGCTTCATTAGCGATGATGTGCTAGACACGGAAGGGGACTTCTTTGGAGGAGAATTTTTAGTGAGGGAAGATGCATGTTTCTCCACCATAGATGCTGAAGCAATAGCTTTCTTTGATGCCCCTATAAACTCTGTCGCTTTATCTTTGTTTCTCTTCGCTTCCTTTTGAGCTGTTAAAACAAAGAAGAAAATGCAGTATTAAATGCTTAACATTATAACTTCCTGTTTCTGAAGACCAGCTGTCAACCTATAAGGAAGTCTGTGAAATACCTCTGGAGAACTACCAAGTATATAATTTAAGCCATTCATTTTTAAAGCCTTTTTAAAAGCCTTTTTAAAAAATGTGTAAAAGTTGACTTTTTTAAGAAGAAGTTTGCCTTGGATCCTGCAGAGAGCACTTCTCAGAGACTGTCTGAAGAGTTTAAAAGAGTTGCATTTTGGTTGTAAAGGTTGAAAATCTCAGTCACAAGCTATGCAAGAAAATTAAAAAAAAAAAAAAAAAAGACACCACCTTCAAAGATTCCTGAGTTGGACTTCATGATTAAGCTTCAAAACAAACAAACAAACAAACAAACAAACATTTTCACAAAGCCTTTAAAAAAAAAAAAAAGCAACACAACCCATATCTCACATTTAAGCAGAAATCCTCGCTCCAAACTTTCTACTTTAAGGAGCAAGCAAAGAGAGTCAAGTTAAACAACAAATCAATTGCTTAAAATTTTAAATATACGTTCAAGCCATTTGGTTACTACTATGAGTATCACACTGTCGCTATAAACTGTCAGATCTTCTCATTTACTTTCCAGTTAAACTCTAGATTTGATACTATAATATTTAATAATTAAATATTAAAACCATTGCTCAAACTGCGGCTATTTAATTCCCACCAACTATTCCATTCACAATATCCAAAACTGCCATTTAATGTTTTTTCTAACATCAATATATTGACAATACACATAACGCACAAGAAAATTTACAAATTACAAGCGAAGACTCCATATACTGAAGTTATAATTGCACAGGACTTTAAAAACAAGCATTTCTGTAGGTTGCATTTCACCTGTCCACATTTTGGCACTGACGGGAACAATTCAGCAAAACGTAATAAGCCAAAACACACTCTCCATCCAGCAAACGTGATGTGCTCCACTTCAGTTTGCCAGAAGTCTCGTTTACAGGACATCAGAGTTACCGTGGGCAGAGTTACCGTGACACATTCGTTGTGACAGCAAAGGTTCCGAGGGAAACCAAGAAACAACTCCTGAGATGAAGTTGTTCTGATTAGAAAAGCTAAAGTTACTTCCCCAAAAGTCTTTTTTCTCCTCATAAATCTGCATTTGACTACTGACCAGTTTGTGATTTCTTTATTTTTTAATTATTATCTCATGTTTTTAATCAGAATTAGTCCCACAGCCCCATCTGCAGAGAGCTATGTGCTTCCCGGGAAGGATGCAGAAATTTAACTTTGGTTCATTTCACCACGAACCAAATGGACCCTTTTGGTCTTCCATACCTGCTACAGTGAGAGCAGACATTATCAGGAAGGGTCTAACAACCGATTTTCCTCAGACTTGAGGGGGACAAAGGTAGGGAGCACCCTTCTGAAGCCCAGTTCGCCCACCTCAAGAAATCCTATAACAGCATACTGTTTGAATAGAAATACACCTCAGAAAGGGGAAGATTTGGATTAGCTAAGAAACAATGTCACTACTCATTTCTGAGTGAAACAGCCTTCCCACCTTTGCCGGTCGTTAAATTCTGTTAGACGCTGAGCATTTGTAGTAGGCACCTCCAGCAGAACGCAAGCTTGGAACGAGCTGCACTACACTGCCTCTTACTGCCAGCATGTTTCACCACCAATACACAAGCTGCTGGTTAAGATGAACCATAAAACCGATGCTGTACCTGCATTTTCATAAGGCCAGGCAGAGAAGCAGGTGCTAAACGTTGCCTGGAATACAAAGTGAAGAGGAGGATGCAGAAGCACTAGCTATGTGGATCCACTGTGAGTGGATGCCTTGCTAAAGGTTTCTGAGTGAAAATTATCTGAAGTGTAAGATGAAACACACTACATTAAATCATTCCAAAGAGCGTGAAGATCTTACTAGAGATTAAACTTCTTGTTCACCCACTGCTCCCGTACTTTTCCCTAGGGACTGGTCTCAAGTACTGACAAACTGAACACAAACCCAGGGGGATGTTGAGCTGGACTCATACGGACTTCTCTTCTGTTTCTACTATCTCCCAAAGCCTACCCCACTAACCTTACACTATCCGTCAGGAGGCATTGAGCTATCCCAGGAAGGAGAACAGGGATCAGAAACTATCAGTGACATTTTCAGTTTGGTCTAATGAGGCACCTGGAACTTCATACACTGAGGTAAAAAGCTGAACTATTTGAATGAACAGTCTTGAAAAGCTAGAAGATGAATATCCAAAATATGTGTACAATAAGGTTGTGAGAATTTCTCTACTTCTGGTTCCTGGTTTATCTTCTGCCCAGACTTGTCTCTTCAGGCCGGTGGGACAGCGCACCTCTGTCTCACTACGGAGCGGCAGGACAGCACAGCTCAGGGTTCAAAATGACCACAGTACAATTCGGTCCTCGGTGCTATGATTTTAGTTCTTTTGGGTTGCAGCACAAGTACAAAACATGAAATACTAAGCTTACATTCCATACTTACAGTTTTATCATCTGTTCAAATTTGTTAACAAGCACGCTGATGGAACTAAGAACAGCAGTTAAGATATTGTGTATATAAAAAATATATCCGTGCCCCAAACCTTCCTGTGTTCTCCAACGGCTATATCATGGTAAAACTATATACATGTAAAATAAATAAATAAATGGCACTAGCACAAAGGTAGATTGAAGTTCCCAGGGTTGATAGGCAGCAGCATCAGTATGGGTTCAAGAAGAAAGATGCACAAGCATCCTTTATTCTGCCAGTTCACGTCATGGCTATTTTGAAATGTTTCTACAGTAGAGCACATAACTCAATGCTTCTTTAGCCAACAGAAAATGAGCAGATATTTCAGCCTCATGGAAGTCTAACAGTCTCACAAACTGAAATACTACTTTATAATTACAACTGTCTACCTAACTACTTGCTGGCAGGGATTCTGCATGTAGTAAAAGATACCTACACTACATAGGCTATTCGGTGTTTCAGAACACCTGTGAAGTACTTTCTCAAATCTGCAGGACACCTCACTACATTTGAAGGATAGTGAAGTGGTGCGTGTGTTTTGACAAAGTATCGAAGGTACTTACATCCTACATATGTTAACAACCTCATCTTGAAAAAAAAAAAAAGAAAACACCCTCATATCCCATTTTGACTATGACAAAATGGATCGGCCCTGACAGATTTTTTTGGTTTACTGACAGGATTAGTGTTCTGCCAGACAATCCAGCTGCACCAACTCACGCTGCCCTTGCACAGCTCTTGTATCCAATGCACAGGAGGGCAGGAGCACACAGCCCAGCGCGGGGAAGGAGCAGGACTGCCTCTTCTGGCAGCAGCTCACCAGTCCCATTGCCTCAGCTGCAAGGCGAGCATGCCCCCCAGCTAGCACCATCTTCTGATGGGCGCTGTGGCTGGTGCGTGTTTGGAAAAGTTACCAGAAGTGAGTACTCTTTTCAGAGAGCAGTATACCAACACAGGAGGGTCCCCGCCGCCCCTTCAGCCCACCCTAGCGCTGAGGGGACCGAAGGCTCCCCCCGGGCAGCTCCAACCCCGCAAGGCCTACCGAGGAGCCGCCGCCAACAGCCGCCCAACCGCCCCCCTGCCGGCGCCTGCGCCCTGAGGGCGGCTTCGCCAACCGCCATGAGGCGGCGGCTCGGCCCCTCGCCGTCCTGCCGGGCACCATCGGGCTCCGAGCTCCGCAGGGACGGGTGCTGAGCCCTCCTTGCTGGTCCCGGCTTCGAGGGCTGTGCGTTTTGTTTCAGTTTAGGCTGTGGAGAAAGCGGCGGGCTGGGCGCGGAGAGCGCGGTCCGTGAGGGAACGGCGAGGGGAAGGAAGGGGAGCGCTGAGGGGAGGAAGGGCTGCAAAGGTTTTAAGCCTATTGTTTGGTGTTTTTTTTTGCTTTTTTTTCCGCGTCAAGCCTCCCCATTCGATGCGAATGGTGCAGGAATGCATCGCCTAACACGAGTCGGAGAACCTCAAAGCCTTCGCTGAGGGAACCGCAGCCGCAGAGCAGGCAGCAGAGCTCAGCTGCTGAGCACAACGAGGCTCGCTCATTTCGGCGGCTGTGTGGCCTCAGCCGCTCCCGGTGCCTAAAAATAAAGCCAAAATAAAAATAAAATTAAAAAAAAAAAAAAAGCCGTATGGGAGCTCAGCGGCCCCGGCCGGGGCTACGCACACGGTCCCAGGGCTGCCTCAGCTGCCCACCCGCGCACCAGCCATCAGGAGGGGAAATCGTGGGAGGAAAAAAAGCCACGATGTTTTGAAATTAACACGTGTGTTTTGTTTCTTTGTCGCAGGGTGCTCTCTCCTCCCTTTCTGCCTTCCCCCCCCCCCCCCCCCCCCCCCCGAGGAGCACGTCTCCGCAGCACTGGAGGCAGGAGCCTGCTACACGCAGGTACGGTGGAGGTAAACGCCTTGGGAATGCACCTGTGTGTAAAAACTTTTCTGACATAAACCGACTCAAAAAAAGCCCCTTTCCAGTCTTCTGGAGTTGTCAAGTGGTATTACCGCATCATGCCATGAAAATGAGCGAGGTGCATTTATGGTTCCTTAACGGTGAACAGATTCTCCAAACTAATCTGTGATAAAAGAGTGTTTCCTCTAAGGAAAAAGAAAACTTTCACCTATCTATTTCACAACAATGAAAGGTCTGGGAATCTAGTATTTCCACAGCTCAAAGCCAAAATAGATTACTTAGTTATTCATTTCTCCAGATCTTTTTGGTGTAAAATCTGAAAGTAACTCAAACAACAAAATCTTCAGAATAAATTAGGGCATGTGTTAGAACTGAGAGAAAAAGTCACAAGAACAGACTTTCACGTGTTTTTCAGAACACCTACAAGTAAGTATCAGTTGGGTGTGGTGGCATCCTGTAAAATATCTTTTGTTAAACAGATGGAAATGAAACCTGTGTGCCATCAGCCTCTTGTGGTGGCATGTTAAGTAGCAAAGCTAGTTAGAAAATAATACACATGTACAGATTTAAGAAATGGACAACGTTTCACTGTAGATGTTTATTCTACTTATAGTAACAAAAACCTGTGAAGTCCCATATTTTAATGTACAGTGATATATTTTGTCATATAAAATACAATTTACAGAAATTTCTATCAAGTAAACCTAAACAAACACACTTGCTTTTTGCATACTTTTATGTATATCTTTAAATTAAAAACATCTCATTAAGAAAAATCTTACACCATAGTAGATGTTTGCATTTAATACCGCCTCTTTGCATTTTAACATTTTGTCTACAGGTTCAGAATACAGACCAATATTACTAATAATTAAAATTACTAATAATTAATAATTAATAAAATTACTAATAATTAAAATCACTAATAATTAATAATTAATAAAATTAATAAATAATTAATAATTAATATTACTAATAATTAATAATTAATATTACCAATCTTCTTTTCAAACTTAATGCAGTTTTATACCTTTTTCAGTGGACAGTCTTATATACACTACCAGCATAAGCAGGGTCTGACAACAGTGACACTTTTTTTTTTCTTTTTTTTTTTCAGGAGCAAAACACTTTTAGAGTGGAAAGTACAGGAAAATGGAGACATTTCTTAAATTTCCAGCAAAGTTCTGCCAAAAGAAAACCCAAGAAATGTCCCACATAATTAATTTCAATCGAAGAAATAAATTCCATGGCCCATTTAATAAACTTATTTAATAAACTTCTTTTTCTTTCCTTTGGTATACCAATTCATTTGTAGTCTTAGCTCTTTGCCAATAGATGTCTGATTTTTTAATTTTTTTTGCTGGTTATAAAGGGGCTACTTTTATATACTCTTTAATTGCAGGTTTGTAAAAATGTGAAATTAAAAACCCCTCATCCACATGAAAAACTAGGTGTGGTTTGTTTCTTTGTTGTACACTTAACAGATGGATTTCAAAACACAAAATACCTGTATATAAAAAGGAAGATAGTGCACTTTAAGCTTTTAACATTCCATTTTCAAATCCTCCGTCCAATAATCAGTAACACTGTTCTTCTGCAGCCTTCTCCTAAATACGCATGACCCTTCCATTGTAAAATAAACAAGACAGCAATATTTGACTCCTTTTTTAAAGCGTGTGCTGTAGGAACAACTTTGACACCAAAATATCACATACATGAGATGTAAAGGTATGGCTCCTAAGGTCTTGATTAAATTCTTTTATAAAATTACAATTCAAGTTACTGGAAAACATAACTTTATAATTTTGTTCTTACCTTTTACCTATTCACAGTTGTTCAAAAATTGCTAATTTGTCAGTACATTTTGTAAGGCTAGATTTACAACAGCATTTTTGTAAAGGTGAGAATATACAGTATATACTGAAGACATTGACTCAGTCCTTGCAGTGGTGTATATTATCTATGGGAAATATAACAGCAGTTATAGTTCTATGACTGATTAGTGGAAGATGAAGCTTCTGCTTCTGTTGCTTTCTGACCTTCCTTAGGTGTTTCTGGCTTCATCTCTTTACCGATCTCCCTACTTTTACTCCGATCTTTCCGATCTTTTCCTCTTTCACGATCTCGATCTCTGTCTCGATCTCGCTCTTTTTCCCTGCTTCGATCCCGGTCTCGGTCTCTGTCACGATCTCTGTCTCTGCTTCTTGATCGTTCTCTGTCACGTCTCCTGTAGGATTCTCTCTCTCTGGTTCTTGCTCTCTCTCGGTCTCTGTTTCTTTCCCAGTCTTTACCTCGCTCTAAGTCTTTCTCTCTGTCTTTGTTTTGGTTTCTGTCTCTGTTTTTATCCCATTCTTTGTCTCTGTGTCTCTCCCAGTCCCTGTCTCTGTTCCAGTTTCCGCCACGGTCTCTTTCCCAAGGTCTGCCATGTTCTCGATCCCTTCGTCTTTCCTCAAAGGGTCTGCTTTGTCGATTATCTGCTTGCTGAGGCTCTGGCTGATCTAAAACCTTGTCTTTATTTCCTCCTTCGTGTCTCTCTCTCTGTCTCCCTTCAAATGTCTGGCCTCTAAATTCAAGATTTTTGCCTTCTCGGAAGTCAGATCCTGACCACTGTCCTTCTGACTCGGGCCCTTGCCCAGGAATACCAGAAAGAGGTGCAGATGGCCCAGCTTCCTCCCACATCTCCTTTCTGTGGATGGATGAATGACTGGGAAGGTCCAGGAGTGGTCTTGGGGTTGGCTTCATATTTTGTGGCGACTGACCTTGGAAATGAAATCTGGAAGGGGGAGGTTCGTTTTGTTCTGGAAACATTGGAGGTGTTGCTCCTCTTGGTCCTCCAAACTGAAGTGGAGCTGGACCTCTCTGGTTGGCAAACCTGGGTGGTGGACTCCCTCCTGTCCGTTCTTCAAAGAAGGATGCTTCATTGAGCATCAGTGGTGCTGGAGGTCCTCCTTTCTGCCCAGACAAAGAAAACGGACCTCCAGCTCGGTTCTCCTCAAAGTGCTGTGGGAGAGGTCCACCCTCACCCTGAACTGGTGGAGATTCAGTTTGTTCTACAAATTGATGAGGCTGAGGGTTTCTTTGTTCTTCGTATTGCACCGCAGAAAGACCCCTGTCTGGGGGTCTTTCACTGGAAACCCAGTTATCACCACCGTAACTAAGCTGAGTAGCAGGAATTAAAGTTTTATCTTCCTTACCAAGTGAAGTCTGCAAAGTGTTTGGAAAACTCGCTTGAGGGTCACAGCTCTGGTTTAAAAGTTGTGCTTGCTGATTGGAAGATGAAGGTAAATCTACTTTTTGTGCAGCCTGTTGGTCCTGATGGAACAATTCAGTCTTCATTAGGGAAGATTTTGGTGGAGGTGACATTAAAGCATCAGACACCGAGAAGTGAGCCATTGAAACACCAACAGCTGCTCGTTGTTGTCTGAGGGCTTCTTCTTGCTCCTCAATTTGTCGTTTCTGCTCTTCTATTTGTTTGTTTAATTCTTCTAACATTTTTTGCTGTTCCACCAAGGATGAAGAAGCAGATAAATCTGGCACATATGAGGCAGGTGTTTCCACAGAAGTGTTTTTAGTGTTTTTAGCAAGAGGTTCAAAAGTCTTCTTTTTACCAAAAAGTGTCTGGAGGATGTACTCAAGAGGTGTGGCAGTTTTTGAGGATGAAGAATGCGTAGCAGTAGCACTTGTAGAAGCGGTAGCTGAAACTGGTGGCGGTACAGTACTTGTGGTTCCACTCTTAATCGAGGACAGTATTTTTAATACTGAAGGTGTAACTGATGAGGTTTCTGGAACGGGAAGTGGGGGTGGAGGTGGAGGAGATCCAGGTAGTGTTGTACTTACAGCTGAATCTCCCGAATACAGTGTGTATTTCGGAGTTTTCTTTTCTTGTGAAGAAGCTACTGGCCCCTTAGAGTACAGCGATGTTTCTGTTTCCTCTTGCACCTGAATTCGGCTGCGCTTTTTCTCTATTTTGTCTGTATCCATGGTAGTAGCAAGACGCTTCCCTTTCTGACAGATAACCAATCCAAGAATTAAATTTGGACGTGAAGACTCGAGACCTGAAAGGAAACACAAAGATTGCATATGTAAAAAAACTACTATTTTTTATCTGTGTTTTCAATAGAAACTTATCATTTTATATAATGGCAGCTATGAGTCATAACAGTAACAGTTCTTCTAAATTTCATGCAGTGACATTATCCCATAAGCCTATGTGTCTATATTTAATTACTATTTATATAAATTTGTATACAGTAACTAAAAATGTTTTAATCCTTTCCCTGATATTTTGTAAGATTGCAGTAACAGGTATGATTACTGAAAGATGTCCTTGTAAATGTCTCTAATGTTCAAAAATTAAAGTTTTCCTATTTTTGTATTATTACTTTCTTCTTATTATTGTCCACTTCCCCCCCAAATCAAATATTTCCTTTCTAAATACTTTGCAAATACATTATATGCACAGCGATACTGATAAGTGAGAAAACCTGGACAAGCAATCTAACTTTCTGTAGGGCTACGTTGGAATTGAAGAACCAGAAATAAAGAGAAAAAAACTAATGCTATTAAAACAAACAAACAAACAAACAACAACAACAAAATACAAACACTTCACTTTCTGTTACAAAGAAAGCACGAGGCATTGTTAAACTTCATAACTACATTTCTGTTCTAATCTGTGCTAAAATACCGGACTGACATTTACACCATTCCATCAAGGTGACTTTTAACACTGTTGTAGAATTGAGTTTGATGCCACAGACCCTTCCCTAAGTAAGAAATGTGAGCAGAATTACTCCATTGTGAAAGCTTCAGGCTTGAATCCCTGGAGAAGCATTTCCAGAAATGACCAGAAAGTTTCCCATAAAGAGGAAAAATGCAAACAGCTGAAGGTCCGTTTCACATGATTGTATTCCTTCCTTGTACATTCACATTTCCCACAGGCACTCGTGGAAGACAAATACAACCAGAATAAAGAGCAGGGAATAAATCCTTTAACATACAGTCAGTGGCAAATGTAGAAAAAACATATAAAGAGAGGATTTTAACTTCTGGATTTAGTGACTTGAGATCCTCATTTGGGAGCCATATTAATATTTGCATCCAGCAAGGAACCAGGAATATAGAAACGAAACTAACAGCAAAGAGATTTACTGTGGTTATATGATGAGGACTCTAAAACCTACACTGTCCCTTATATTCATGACCCTTAAGTAAGAGTTTAAAAGAAGTGTAATATATGAATTTATGTATATCTTTAGTCTCTTACTAAACAAAACCAACTGCTCACTAAGGAACAACTTATAAATAACTAATTATTGCCACTGAAAACTTCTTGATACCAGCAAAAACCCAAACTTCCCATAGTTGCAGATAAATTCTATTTGCCATTACCAGTCATAAGTATGAACCTTTGCTGAAACAACTGAATTCAAAGTTTTAAGGGGGCTCCTAAATTTACTATCTTATGAGAAAATTACATCAGCTGTTTTTATTTGTATAGCTGGAATTATATTCACGTACGCCAAGAAAGAATTAAATGAGGTAAGCCTATTTCTTAAGTTCAGTGTGAGGTTTCCTCAGCAAGAGGATTATAACCAGGTAAGTCAAGACGATGACTTCTTCAACACAGCTTCATTAAGCATAAATATTTCATTAAGCAGTAACCTGCCTAAATTCTGAAATTCTGTGTTCTTCTGACTGTGACTGGTAATAGTACAGCACGCCTGTTTTAGCCCCATAATGGAGAGACCAGCAAAATTTGGTTACTCACTAGAAGGTCTTTGCAAAAAGACAGAAAAAATTGAGGCCAATGCAAAATCTACTTGAAGTTTCCTATCAGAAGCAGCTCTCATTTTAAGTATTTTGAAAAAAAATAACACTGAAATTTGATTGAATGCATTCTAGTTCCACAGCTGATTTCAGATTACTTCAAAGTTCAGCGTTTGAGTTTTACATAGTTCTGTGGTTGAGAGGATGTTGGCCATGCTGGTTTAAATAAACTTCTATATTATTTCCTACTTGTACATTTAAAACTCAGTGCCAAGTTTTTTCCTCCAGATATAGTATTTCAGTATTTTGTGTTGCCAATTTTCACTTTCTTCCATGGTTAGAAATATATATATATATACACACGAATTATAAATGCATCAAGAAAATGACCTAGCTATAGTAACCAAAACTAAGACTTGCTTATAATTTAGTTTGCTTATAATTCTATACAGATTGCCCTTGTGAGAGGGCAGGGACGGCAAGATGTACAACGAAAGGAGGCAGGACAGGAACTAAACAAGTAATTATCTTTGGTGAATCTAAGATTATTTGGAAAGGATCACAAATCCTTGATTCACCCAGTTAAAAACTCCTTTCACCCCACTGCCTAAAAGCAAT
Source organism: Anas acuta (assembly GCF_963932015.1). Classification (NCBI taxonomy): domain Eukaryota; kingdom Metazoa; phylum Chordata; class Aves; order Anseriformes; family Anatidae; genus Anas; species Anas acuta. The sequence goes on from NC_088994.1 coordinate 14,037,358, forward strand.
CCTAGCAATTCTGATCACTATAGTTTACTACCCCAGATGAAGTTACATTAATGCATAACATCAGGGCATAGCTCAAAAGACAGCTTACTTGGGAAGACTGTGTACACTCTGAAGAGACTCAATAGTTAGGTATGATTCACTCTGAGTGACTGCTTTACATTTTTTCTTTATCAGCATGTGAGTAACGACTCCACATTTGGTCAGCATCGACCCGTGCAGAGTATCTCTCAAATCTGTGTTCACCCTAAAAGTCCTCGTAAGCATTCACTGTTCTTCTGTCATTAACGTATTGGTTATCTGCTCTTCTGCAGAGACCTGTGATTTATCCAACTAGTCACAACATGCATCTCAAACACTGAACAATTGAAACGAGCAGGTTTCAAAAATCTATTGGACTGTGTATCTAAAATTAACAGCAAAAGGATAAAAAATCAGTTCTGAATCCCTGTAAGAGACAGAGATCATCGCTAATAAAAACAGAGTAAAACTTAAACACACGTTCAAGATAAATTCCAAAGCTAAATTAACAACGGCTATAACTGAATCTGTTTAGTTTGGTCAGAGAAGAAATCCATTAAAATTTTACATTTTGATACTGTAATTTTCAACAGATGCCTAACCCAGTTTCTAAATTCATTCAATCCAAAGCGATCACGCAGTAAGTGCTTCTTTTGGATGGAAATATACAGCCAGACCAGCACTTCAAAGCTCAGTCCCATTCCATTTCCATATCCGTAAATAGGTTTCAATATCCATAAATAGGTTAAGTGCCTAATTTTAGGTAATAACTACATGAAAATGTTGGCTGCAGTCTCCAACTATTGCTCAATAACTATCTTTCACAAGCAAGCATTTTAAGTGCTGCAAGCTATGTTAGTAGCTTTTGATGCTAAATTATTTATAAAATATTGTTAAATGCATTCTGCATTTGAAGACCACGATGGTGTTATCAAGTTACATCCTGTAATTAAATCTATTTAAACAAGATATATTAAATATTACTATGGGATTAATATATTTTTTTTCGTTAAATACGTTTTTTATTTTCATGAAATCAGTTTTGCAGTATTTATCTACGTAATGGCCACATATTGTCCCTACCATCCGCAGCTGCTAGGAAGTTAACTGTACCACTAAGGATACATCCCTAATTTCTGTACACTGATGGCAAAACTTAGGGAACAGACCTATGCCACACTTTTAACCGCAGAGACCAATACAAGCAAAGCTGCAATCATTATCAACACGCCGTTTAAATACTTGTCCCAGTTAATTGTGAAAGCATGATTGAAAACTATCAAGTTGGTGTATCTCGATTCGGTGATAGAGATCACTCCCACCACTGTAACACTGCTGCACATTACGGTACTTTTGCTGAATGGGAGTGGCTGACATCAAAAATATGTTGTTCTACTACTGCTGCTTTCCATACTGCTATGAGTACTCTAAATAGCTTGAAGAGATTTCATGCCTTCATACTTAAAAACACTTCCAAGCTTAAACTAACGGAAGAGATACTGCGGCATGCCCTCTGCTGATACACTTTTTAAATTAAAATTCTTCTATTTTAAATATGTATGGTACCCGATACATTTCCAACATTGCCAATAAATCCCTCCATAAGTGCGTCTTCCTAGTGCTAATAATGGCTGATTTTAATTTTTTTTCAAAGTGTTTTCAGATCTACAGATGAAAGTGCTAAATAGTGTTGTGTGTATGTGAAACGAGACAAACAAATTCACATACAGTAAACTACCAGAAAAAAAAAAAAAACAAAAACAATGCTGAACATCCCACCAACAGATAATATCTGGTAATAAATATCTGAGGTGGTTGAAGTGAATAAATGTGAATATCCTTCCATGTTCCTCTATATTTATATCACCCATGACAAAGTTTTGTAGATCTTCTAGGCACTACAGCAGGTCAGAGGTCCTCAGTTGTGTTCCAAATCCAGTCCATCAGAAAACAGGATTCATAACAGATTCATAATCCGTATGCACCTGATGGAGCTGGCTGATACAGCTGGAATATCCTCCAGCTAGGACTTCTGGAGTGATGGGATTATTGTCCTCTCCCTCCTCCCGCCCCCAGTCATATTTATCAAAGTATCTTATACTGTCATGTTTTTTGAGTACTTGCTAAACTCTGTTTGAAGGTACACAGATTTAAGGAGACAATGACCACTTTCCAAAAAATATTTTTATTGGGTATAAAAAACAGTAAATTCCATCAGATGTCAGTAACAAGTATGTATTACAAGTCTTTTACTCTGCGGTATTAATACATGCCTGCAAGTGTTTATACCTATGTTTCTTCTGGGCAATTACCTCCAGTTTTGAAAGAACTTTTCCTATTTACATTTTGTAAAAACCAGCCTGACATGCCTCATTTCTATGCTAACAAGTCTGTCTACTTTTGCCAGGCCTCCACTTTAAAAGCTTCATTTGAAATGAAATCTACAACAGAAATATAAAAGATAATGTACAAGGACAGCCTATGTTTGCTCAAGAATGCAAGGAGGAGAAGATCATTTAAATGCTTCCCTAGAGCAGCTTAAAAGCACAGCAGAAGACTGCAGACGTAGCCAAGTCAATGGCAAACTCATTCGTATATGTTACTGTCCAGAAAGGAATGTATTTCAGTTATTCGGGCTGGAAAATCTAGCCCACAGTTTAGGACTCTGTCTGCCTCCCTGTGCCAAGTGTTAACACTTACATGTTCTTGTTTTTTGGTTATGAAACAGGAATAATAGTTTTTGCCTACTTTTCAAGAACTGGGTAAATTAAAGACAACCAGGTGCTTACATTCAGCTTATAGAGACTACATGATGACTTAAGGTAGCAACAAGCTTGCCTTTTTAGCTGTAGCCTGAAAACAATGACGTAGACTGTGCACTGTTCAGGGATGGATAAGACAGGCTCAGAGTGTATGAGAAAAATCTTGTCCAAGAACACAAAGCAAGCGCCCTTTGCAATTTCATGCAGGAAAGAAGAGTATTTTCCTAGCGTTACATTACTTGTTGGTGGTGTTTTTTTGTTATTGTTTTTTAAGTCGTATGCCATTAACATGTGAAAACCTGGCCAGGCAGAACACACCTCTGTTTATGAATATAAGCCCTGAGAATGCTTTATTGAGTTTAGTCCTAAACTTGTATTTGGGTAGCAGAGGACAGTCAGCTTGTCAGAAAGGTCAGCTCCTTACATGTTTTAATGTGTAATTATTTTGCGCTGTTTAGTATTTTACAAACCATCCTTACAACAACGACGTATTGCCTTCATTGTAACCTGTAGCTCTTAAGCTCCTCAACCTGTTACTCTATATGAAAAAAGGTACTTATTTGGAAACTAAGCATATGCACCGCCTCCATCCTCAGATGAAGATGACTTCAAATTTTGTAATATAAAGGTGTTTCACATCTGAATTCATTCTCATTTCTTCTGTTTCCATGTTCAATGCACAAAGATGGAGCAAATTCAAGCCATACATTACTGCTGATAACTCTAACTAAAAATAGAAGAGCGTAATATATACCAACCTATACCACCTACTGTCTGCCACCTACGCAAAAGGAATTTGCCTGCTCCCAGGCAAACCAATGTTCTGAAGTCAGTGATTTGTCTGGAACTTGATCCAGGTAGCACAGAATATTTCAGACCCCGTGTACATGCATATTGCATGCACAGCGTAATACATACCATGAGATAACAACAATGTAGTGAAACCATAAACGTTACCTTTGTCTTCAGAGATTTCTTGACTGCTCCGTGGGATAAGAGTCTCCTACGTGATTTAGGGGACAGCACATGGCTTGTAGGGACCTAAAACTTGGTGGATTTATGGGTTGTTGAAAGTAGGGTCGGTTGAATGTTCTGATAATGTTTGCTTGTTTGTCTCAATATAGTGGCTGTTCTATGTACTCCATTTTATGGGTAAACAAATCCTCCTAACAGCAGAGATTTATCTTGTTGGAAAGGCTATGTGAGTTTCAGACCATGTCACCTTGAGATGACTGACTTTGCAATTTTTTCCTATATGCATACTTTTTAAATGTTTTTATAAAATTATATATTTTTTTAACTATGCTTCCATTAAACATTCAAAACCAATTGGTCTCTGATTTACTTGTTTTGTAATTTTACCTAGCAGTTAACCTCCCCTAAATTTTGTGCTTACCTGGTCCCTCAAAGGGCAAGAGTTTGGAAGGAATTGGGTCCTTAGAACTCAGTGGGATCAGGTAGAGATTCTTGACATGTCTGTTGTTATTAGTTACAACACCAAAACAACCACGACTGCTAAAATAGGAGTAGAGAGAGATATAGGCAACTTCTTCTTCTTCTGTGGCAGGATGGAAACGAATCAAACGAATCAAAAACAATTCCTGAAATACAAAATCAAAGTGGAAAAATTCAACCTGTAACACATCAGCAAATAAAATCGTTTTCCACTTTCATCCAATATAGGATGAAAGTCTGGAGCAGCTTTAAACCAAGATTTAAGAAAATACTGTCATTCAATCGGTAATATTAAACCAGAATTAATTTTGTCATTTTCAGAAATACCAACTATTTACGTATCTCACATCAAGCTACACCTCTTTAGGTTCAGAATATTCAAATAATTATGAAAGAAATGGAAAATTCTTAGATTATATTTGCATACTGTGCTTCGTTTTTACTAAATCCATAAGGGTTTTAGTAGTAAAATTTATCACATACACTTACTAATAATTTCCTAGTCTTTTAAAATTGAATTTCTATCTTCAGTAACTGAATAAATAGATTGTTTATATTCAATCATTAAAAAACAATAGGTTGTATGAATGTTTAACTACTACACAGGGGAAAGACGATTGGCAGCTCAACAGGCAAACCTGTTTCTTCAATAAATCAAAAATTTCAATGGAATAAGTGGTAGCAGTAGTTTTCTAGGTATGATTGACATCAATGTAAATTAGTAAAAAGGAAATTCTATCAAAAGCTGCTGTATATTTCTTCCTGGTTTTCCAAAGGATTTTAAGTAAATACCTTAGAAAGTGAAGATTTGAGTTTGCCAACATAATCCCAGACTGCCTTCGGTGAGATCTTCCCACCAATATGAATCGTGTCTGGTAAATCCTAAACAAGAAGCATTACATGGTCGTATAAGAAAAGGAAAGAGAGGATACAGTTTTGAACCAGCACAGATTGCCCCATCCCAGTAGCTTAGGCGATAATACAGTACTATATTTTACTAAACTTGCACACATACATTCCTAATTTCAGACGGGCTATTTCCAAAATGCAAGGAGTTCATTATGGCATATTACTGGAAGGCTGGCAGTACACACAAAACAGAAAAAGCACTGCCTGACGAAGATAGCAGTGGAAGGTCAAATACTTTTGTATGCCTATCAGCCGATTCTATTTGTTAGCTTTGCTTTTACAGGGAACCTGTTATATGTAGTGTAGCTTTTATCTACGCTTTCGATTTATCTGAAATTTTTGCACCCATATGAATTCTAGTTAGCTTCCTGTCATGATGACAGTGAAACCTGTTTTAGCAAAAACAACAAGAGAGCCACCAACCCTCCTAAGAAAAGACCTAAACTACACGCCTGAAACCCTCAATCACAACAAATACACTTCTTCAGAGAAGTTAAATAACTGCTCAGTTGTTTCATCACAAGCTGTCATACTACCTCATTAGTTGAATGTACACCCTCCCAAAATATAAAAGCAGTTGCATCAAAGTTAATCAAAGGATGATATTTTTAATAAATGGCCAAACTTTTCTAATAGATCACATCAGTGATCCATCCATCTGTTTGTGAGCAGAACAAGGCATCTCTTTCAACACACATGCTGATGATGCTTCTCGTCAAAAACTGATCTTGAAATCAAGCTATTATTCTACGTTAGATACTAACATATATATAAACATATTAACAGACGTGAGAATTCTTCACAAATACGCGAGGAATTTTTTTTAAAAGGCTTTCTCTCCTCCCCCCTGCCTCAGGCTACTGTTCCTATTACTAAAGGAGATTACTAAAGGGATGCAATTTTTTTTTGTTACACTTCCAATATAACAACATACACAGTGACCCCAGCCTTTCTAACAACAGGAACTGCAATACATTCTAAACGCATAAACATGTCAGTGCTAACCTCACTAAGATAATCAAAGCACCCGGAGACAGGATATGCTTTAGTGATAAATTTGGCCACACTCTGCATATTAATAAATCCTTTCCAAATGGTGTTGAGGCGAGAGAGGAAGAGAGAAGTATCGCTGCCTTGAGGTGAGCGTGGCTCAGCAACACTGCAAAACAAATCCAAAAGAGAAACGTTATAGAGCACAGTAAGAATGCTTCCTTCTTCTTCTTTTCTTCCCTCCTCTTATTGATCAATTACTTTATTTTAAAAAAGCAAGTAACACAAGCCTTAGTAAATGCTTTGTTAATGTTTTCCACTTTCATCCAATACAGGATGAAAGTCTGGAGCAGCTTTAAACCAACCCTCACAAACACTTAATATATTTGAATGCACATGCAGATTTAAAGTCAAATATCTTATAAGTTTTATTTATCCGTTAAAACACATTGAAGAATTTTTACTGTCAATATATAACGATGCTCAGAAAATTTTACCAACTAGAGAAGTTAAACAAGGAGATGACGAATTGAAAATTTAAAGTTCAGGTAATCGGATTTAAAGTTGAACATGCCTTTTGATTATTGGCAGGGGAGGGTAAGAAGCAAAGGGGGACAAACAAACTGAACATAGAGAGACCAGAGATTCAGTGGCTTAGCTTACTATTAAATATACGCACCTGATATTGGGTGACTGATGAACAGCTAAGTATCTTGGATCTGGTGAGGATGATGGCTTTGTTAATATTGATTTGGGGACAGTCATAACTGGTTTTGACATTTCCTGCTTTGTCTCCCCTGTTGAAACTTTATCAGATGCAGTACCAGAACGCAGGGCTGTCGTCGTAGTACCAGAGGAGCCACTCATTGGTGTTCTAGGCTCTCGGCCAGAAACTGTTACAGTTGTGACAACTGCACCAGTGCAAGAGGCAGGAAAAGTCGAAGGTTCTTCAGATGAAGAATCTGTGTTGTTATGGCCTTGGGTTGTAGGAATGTAAGTTCTTTCTAAGCTTGACTGGGAAACTGCTTCTGCTGCAGGTGCAACTTCGGTTTCCTCTGTGTTTTCAGAGGCTGCCTCTTTAGCAGGCTCCGCTGCTGCTGATGGTGCAGAACTTTCATATTTTCGCTGAACTTCTGGTTTAGATTTTGACTCTGCTTTTTTAGCAGAAGCCATTAATTTTATCTTCTTCGGTGGTAATTCATCTTCAGATGCTGAAATCTGACCTACAAAATTAATTTTAACGTGTTTTTGATTACTGTTTAACAATGAAAAGGTCTGAAGAGAAAAACAAGTAAGCAAGCAATGCTCTTAATAATTCTTTTACTTCACACAAAGTCAACACTGTACATACCTGTAAAGATTTTGCTGCTCAGGTCAAAAAAATGGACTCGATGTTCCTTTGTTGTATCCTTCAACATACTGCTAAAAACGTCTAGAGAAGGAGCACTATTTACATTTTGTACAGTTTGGGTTGACTTCTGCTGCTCCTGGAAATGAACAAACACAGAAAACATTCTGGTTGATTGCTAAATTCAATCATAAAAAAATACTTTTGAAACCGTTAATTCCAGTTCTTTAAAAAGATATTAAGGGCTGTGCAGAACTACTGCTCTGAGCAGCACTGGAATTTTGAAATATTCTTCCCCTTTTATTATTTGTTTAAGAATATCATGTCAAACAGAGTTCTCAAATAGTATTTGTCCTCATTTCATTTCATGTAATTCTGAAGTAGATACTATCACATTAACTGCTTCCTGAGAATACAGAATTGTAATACTGATCACATTTTGGGGGGGGGAAACAATTGGCTAAGATTTTGCTGTAAACTGAGGCAAGGGTCTGAAAAACATGCATCATCTGATATTTTAGAAGCACATGCGATATATGCCCGATATTAGGTTGTTGCATTCCTTCAAACCAAAAGGAAAATGCTCATAGCACACCTACTAGGTGACATTCTTACAGTTCATTGAAACAACCTGCATTTCTGATACAAAATTTGAGGCCCTAGTTAGCATTTATCTCCCTTGGCACCTCCATGCTAAAGCAATAGCTAATACTTATATCAGAATCAGACACCGGGGGAGAATCTTCCATATTTACATCTGGCACTTGTTCCCGTTTTACAGCTGCTTTCTTGATCTCGTGTGATTTGTTTCTTGACTCTAACATCTGAGAGAAACAAAAACACTTTAGTAACAAGTCTGCATACTGATTTTATAATTTTATTTTGTATTTTCTTATCGGTTGGCTAGTGGAAGAGAAAAAGCTTACGTTATTCATATTTCATTAGGAAGAAAACAATAAATTATGGGTGGTAAGGGCTGGTGAAGTTACTGTTAGTTCGTATCTAAGGACACACTGGAGAATTGCATTGCTTACCGCTTTGGCTGGTTTCTCCTTCCATACAGACAGTTCTTTAGATAAAAGTTCTTCGGGTTTCATTCTCACTAGTTTTGACACTGAGATTTCTCCACGAAGAACACGATGAAAAAGTCCCTAAAAAAAAACAAACAAACAAAAAAAACACTTTGTTGCCATGCTGAATAACTTAAGCAACTAACATGATTTGCAGTGCTGGACTGTCAAAACCCTTTCAGGTTTCTTAATTCCCTATTAAAAATGCCAGTTAATCTTAAGAAAACTTAGCACGGTGCAGCAACCAGAAACTAATGATGAAATCATCATGAAGTATGAATTTTCCACATTACCATAAAATATACTATCAATTCTACTGAACAGGAATTTCGAGAGATGAACTGCCACTCCTGTTTCATATCTATAGTAGAATTTTTTTTAAAAAATATTACGTTGTCTAGTCACTATTCCCATCTGCACCAGCTTCTTTTTCCTTTAAAAGATAAATTATCATGTACACAAGTGGTCTCCCATACAAACCACAGAACGTCACAGAAGAAAAACATTTATTTTTTTTCTAAGAATGCCATTCAATAAACAAATATTTCACTACAAAGGCCAATCTTAATAAAAACACGCGATCCAACTGGACTTCCATTCCAACTGGATTTTTTAATATTTGAATGGCTTTAAAACAATTTTTTAGAGCATAATTCATAAGTCTCTCTCTTGAAACTACATATTGATGTATTATTTAAAAAACAGAATATATTTCAGTACGTTTACTGTTTAAGTAAATTCCAAACCTGATTTTTTGGGTCCTTGAGATTGAACATGATGCTACGGTATTTACTCTTGTATCGGTTGTCCGTAACTTGAAACAAATTAAACATCTCCTTTTCAATATTGAGTGCTACTTTCCCTACTTCACTCTCTGTCATGACCAGATCATCACTATCATTGACTCTGTTAAAAACAAGAAAGGGTATGCGCATTTACGTTAGGCACGAACTCTTCAGGCAGCATTCATAAAAAATACATTTTCAGAGGAAGGAGTTAACCACGCTTTTATTCACTCAGTGAGGACTTCCTTAAAACACATTTCAAAGCCAAAGTCCATCTCAGGACCTCAAAATGTCAACTATGGCAACCTTTTGCTACTGTCTACAGAAGACCACGGAAGACAGCCTTAACGAACTGAAGCCAGGTCAGTCCTTACAAATACTCCTACTCATGACACTGCAATTAGTTTGTTGTTGTTGTTTTTTGTCATGAGCTACTGAGGGAGCTAAAACACTTCAGTTTTAATCTTAGACCCTCCACTGTGAACAGCATTTCTATTTCAGAGACACTACCAGAGCACAGTGGCCTAAGTCTTGACAGCTGACAAGAGCTTTAATATTTGTGGGACAATGTTTCAGCTTTTTTTTTTTTTAAAAAAAAAAAAAAAAGTAGTACAGTTGCTAACTTTGGGAGAAGAAGGAACCTCTGCCTCAGCAAGCCCTTCCAACCTTTCACTGTGATATTCCCTACACTATGCTTCGTACAACCCCTACATCTCCAAACACCACCATTGCCAGATATCAGCTTCAGGTCACCTGCATTAGAAACATCTCTATGCTGTGATTTAATTCTTCAACTGTAATTGTCTCTCACTACAAATGGGATAGTGACTTTTTTTTAAAGGCTTTTTCACATGCCCAATTATTTGGCATCAGATTTTTTATTTTTAATAAAGCTCTAATGCTAAAAATACTTGTAGTAATTTCTAGCACAAATTAAATCCCTTAGTATCACTTAGCAAGAAAGAAACAAAACTATGCAGGCTAACCCTTTACTTCTAGTTGTAGCTTCCTATTTAAAATAAGTGCTTTGAATTCCCACCCACCTCTTCCATAAAATTTCTTTTAGGGACTGACGAATATGTTGTCGAATCTGCGAGTTGGGCTGCGACTGGATAGGGCTAGCTTGTGTTTTTGCTTGACTACTTCCAGATGCAGTAGAAACGGAAGACGGCAAAGGCCTTTTGAGTCCTCCAGCCAAACTGGATGCAGCTAGTTTTTTGGAAGCTGGCGAGTCATGAGAAGAAGCTGGTTGTTTTGAAGGAACGCCGCCTGTTGAAGGGCATGGTTTCTTGGGAATTACACCTTTGAAACTCCCAGCAGGTTTAAGCGTCTGCTTCATTAGCGATGATGTGCTAGACACGGAAGGGGACTTCTTTGGAGGAGAATTTTTAGTGAGGGAAGATGCATGTTTCTCCACCATAGATGCTGAAGCAATAGCTTTCTTTGATGCCCCTATAAACTCTGTCGCTTTATCTTTGTTTCTCTTCGCTTCCTTTTGAGCTGTTAAAACAAAGAAGAAAATGCAGTATTAAATGCTTAACATTATAACTTCCTGTTTCTGAAGACCAGCTGTCAACCTATAAGGAAGTCTGTGAAATACCTCTGGAGAACTACCAAGTATATAATTTAAGCCATTCATTTTTAAAGCCTTTTTAAAAGCCTTTTTAAAAAATGTGTAAAAGTTGACTTTTTTAAGAAGAAGTTTGCCTTGGATCCTGCAGAGAGCACTTCTCAGAGACTGTCTGAAGAGTTTAAAAGAGTTGCATTTTGGTTGTAAAGGTTGAAAATCTCAGTCACAAGCTATGCAAGAAAATTAAAAAAAAAAAAAAAAAGACACCACCTTCAAAGATTCCTGAGTTGGACTTCATGATTAAGCTTCAAAACAAACAAACAAACAAACAAACAAACAAACATTTTCACAAAGTCTTTAAAAAAAAAAAAAAGCAACACAACCCATATCTCACATTTAAGCAGAAATCCTCGCTCCAAACTTTCTACTTTAAGGAGCAAGCAAAGAGAGTCAAGTTAAACAACAAATCAATTGCTTAAAATTTTAAATATACGTTCAAGCCATTTGGTTACTGCTATGAGTATCACACTGTTGCTATAAACTGTCAGATCTTCTCATTTACTTTCCATTTAAACTCTAGATTTGATACTATAATATTTAATAATTAAATATTAAAACCATTGCTCAAACTGCGGCTATTTAATTTAAAGGTTCCAAGGGAAACCAAGAAACAGCTCCTGAGATGAAGTTGTTCTGATTAGAAAAGCTAAAGTTACTTCCCGAAAAGTCTTTTTTCTCCTCATAAATCTGCATTTGACTACTGACCAGTTTGTGATTTCTTTATTTTTTAATTATTATCTGATGTTTTAAGCTAGCAAGGTTTTGTAATCAGAATTAGCCCCAATTTGATTACTGTTTAACAATGAAAAGGTCTGAAGAGAAAAACAAGTAAGCAAGCAATGCTCTTAATAATTCTTTTACTTCACACAAAGTCAACACTGTACATACCTGTAAAGATTTTGCTGCTCAGGTCAAAAAAATGGACTCGATGTTCCTTTGTTGTATCCTTCAACATACTGCTAAAAACGTCTAGAGAAGGAGCACTATTTACATTTTGTACAGTTTGGGTTGACTTCTGCTGCTCCTGGAAATGAACAAACACAGAAAACATTCTGGTTGATTGCTAAATTCAATCATAAAAAAATACTTTTGAAACCGTTAATTCCAGTTCTTTAAAAAGATATTAAGGGCTGTGCAGAACTACTGCTCTGAGCAGCACTTACAAAAAGATGGAATTTTGAAATATTCTTCCCCTTTTATCACTTGTTTAAGAATATCGTGTCAAACAGAGTTCTCAATTAGTATTTGTCCTCATTTCATTTCATGTAATTCTGAAGTAGATACTATCACATTAACTGCTTCCTGAGAATACAGAATTGTAATACTGATCACATTTTGGGGGGAGGAAACAATTGGCTAAGATTTTGCTGTAAACTGAGGCAAGGGTCTGAAAAACACGCATCATCTGATATTTTAGAAGCACATGCGATATATGCCCGATATTAGGTTGTTGCATTCCTTCAAACCAAAAGGAAAATGCTCATAGCACACCTACTAGGTGACATTCTTACAGTTCATTGAAACAACCTGCATTTCTGATACAAAATTTGAGGCCCTAGTTAGCATTTATCTCCCTTGGCACCTCCATGCTAAAGCAATAGCTAATACTTATATCAGAATCAGACACCGGGGGAGAATCTTCCATATTTACATCTGGCACTTGTTCCTGTTTTACAGCTGCTTTCTTGATCTCGTGTGATTTGTTTCTTGACTCTAACATCTGAGAGAAACAAAAACACTTTAGTAACAAGTCTGCATACTGATTTTATAATTTTATTTTGTATTTTCTTATCGGTTGGCTAGTGGAAGAGAAAAAGCTTACGTTATTCATATTTCATTAGGAAGAAAACAATAAATTATGGGTGGTAAGGGCTGGTGAAGTTACTGTTAGTTCGTATCTAAGGACACACTGGAGAATTGCATTGCTTACCGCTTTGGCTGGTTTCTCCTTCCATACAGACAGTTCTTTAGATAAAAGTTCTTCGGGTTTCATTCTCACTAGTTTTGACACTGAGATTTCTCCACGAAGAACACGATGAAAAAGTCCCTAAAAAAAAAAACAAAAAACCCACTTTGTTGCCATGCTGAATAACTTAAGCAACTAACATGATTTGCAGTGCTGGACTGTCAAAACCCTTTCAGGTTTCTTAATTCCCTATTAAAAATGCCAGTTAATCTTAAGAAAACTTAGCACGGTGCAGCAACCAGAAACTAATGATGAAATCATCATGAAGTATGAATTTTCCACATTACCATAAAATATACTATCAATTCTACTGAACAGGAATTTCGAGAGATGAACTGCCACTCCTGTTTCATATCTATAGTAGAATTTTTTTTAAAAAAAAATTACGTTGTCTAGTCACTATTCCCATCTGCACCAGCTTCTTTTTCCTTTAAAAGATAAATTATCATGTACACAAGTGGTCTCCCATACAAACCACAGAACGTCACAGAAGAAAAACATTTATTTTTTTTCTAAGAATGCCATTCAATAAACAAATATTTCACTACAAAGGCCAATCTTAATAAAAACACGCAATCCAACTGGACTTCCATTCCAACTGGATTTTTTAATATTTGAATGGCTTTAAAACAATTTTTTAGAGCATAATTCATAAGTCTCTCTCTTGAAACTACATATTGATGTATTATTTAAAAAACAGAATATATTTCAGTACGTTTACTGTTTAAGTAAATTCCAAACCTGATTTTTTGGGTCCTTGAGATTGAAGATGATGCTACGGTATTTACTCTTGTATCGGTTGTCCGTAACTTGAAACAAATTAAACATCTCCTTTTCAATATTGAGTGCTACTTTCCCTACTTCACTCTCTGTCATGACCAGATCATCACTATCATTGACTCTGTTAAAAACAAGAAAGGGTATGCGCATTTACGTTAGGCACGAACTCTTCAGGCAGCATTCATAAAAAATACATTTTCAGAGGAAGGAGTTAACCACGCTTTTATTCACTCAGTGAGGACTTCCTTAAAACACATTTCAAAGCCAAAGTCCATCTCAGGACCTCAAAATGTCAACTATGGCAACCTTTTGCTACTGTCTACAGAAGACCACGGAAGACAGCCTTAACGAACTGAAGCCAGGTCAGTCCTTACAAATACTCCTACTCATGACACTGCAATTAGTTTGTTGTTGTTGTTTTTTGTCATGAGCTACTGAGGGAGCTAAAACACTTCAGTTTTAATCTTAGACCCTCCACTGTGAACAGCATTTCTATTTCAGAGACACTACCAGAGCACAGTGGCCTAAGTCTTGACAGCTGACAAGAGCTTTAATATTTGTGGGACAATGTTTCAGCTTTTTTTTTTTTTTTAAAAAAAAAAAAAAAAGTAGTACAGTTGCTAACTTTGGGAGAAGAAGGAACCTCTGCCTCAGCAAGCCCTTCCAACCTTTCACTGTGATATTCCCTACACTATGCTTCGTACAACCCCTACATCTCCAAACACCACCATTGCCAGATATCAGCTTCAGGTCACCTGCATTAGAAACATCTCTATGCTGTGATTTAATTCTTCAACTGTAATTGTCTCTCACTACAAATGGGATAGTGACTTTTTTTTAAAGGCTTTTTCACATGCCCAATTATTTGGCATCAGATTTTTTATATCTAATAAAGCTCTAATGCTAAAAATACTTGTAGTAATTTCTAGCACAAATTAAATCCCTTAGTATCACTTAGCAAGAAAGAAACAAAACTCTGCAGGCTAACCCTTTACTTCTAGTTGTAGCTTCCTATATAAAATAAGTGCTTTGAATTCCCACCCACCTCTTCCATAAAATTTCTTTTAGGGACTGACGAATATGTTGTCGAATCTGCGAGTTGGGCTGCGACTGGATAGGGCTAGCTTGTGTTTTTGCTTGACTACTTCCAGATGCAGTGGAAACGGAAGACGGCAAAGGCCTTTTGAGTCCTCCAGCCAAACTGGATGCAGCTAGTTTTTTGGAAGCTGGCGAGTCATGAGAAGAAGCTGGTTGTTTTGAAGGAACGCCGCCTGTTGAAGAGCATGGTTTCTTGGGAATTTCACCTTTGAAACTCCCAGCAGGTTTAAGCGTCTGCTTCATTAGCGATGATGTGCTAGACACGGAAGGGGACTTCTTTGGAGGAGAATTTTTAGTGAGGGAAGATGCATGTTTCTCCACCATAGATGCTGAAGCAATAGCTTTCTTTGATGCCCCTATAAACTCTGTCGCTTTATCTTTGTTTCTCTTCGCTTCCTTTTGAGCTGTTAAAACAAAGAAGAAAATGCAGTATTAAATGCTTAACATTATAACTTCCTGTTTCTGAAGACCAGCTGTCAACCTATAAGGAAGTCTGTGAAATACCTCTGGAGAACTACCAAGTATATAATTTAAGCCATTCATTTTTAAAGCCTTTTTAAAAGCCTTTTTAAAAAATGTGTAAAAGTTGACTTTTTTAAGAAGAAGTTTGCCTTGGATCCTGCAGAGAGCACTTCTCAGAGACTGTCTGAAGAGTTTAAAAGAGTTGCATTTTGGTTGTAAAGGTTGAAAATCTCAGTCACAAGCTATGCAAGAAAATTAAAAAAAAAAAAAAAAAGACACCACCTTCAAAGATTCCTGAGTTGGACTTCATGATTAAGCTTCAAAACAAACAAACAAACATTTTCACAAAGTCTTTAAAAAAAAAAAAAGGCAACACAACCCATATCTCACATTTAAGCAGAAATCCTCGCTCCAAACTTTCTACTTTAAGGAGCAAGCAAAGAGAGTCAAGTTAAACAACAAATCAATTGCTTAAAATTTTAAATATACGTTCAAGCCATTTGGTTACTACTATGAGTATCACACTGTCACTATAAACTGTCAGATCTTCTCATTTACTTTCCAGTTAAACTCTAGATTTGATACTATAATATTTAATAATTAAATATTAAAACCATTGCTCAAACTGCGGCTATTTAATTCCCACCAACTATTCCATTCACAATATCCAAAACTGCCATTTAATGTTTTTTCTAACATCAATATATTGACAATACACATAACGCACAAGAAAATTTACAAATTACAAGCGAAGACTCCATATACTGAAGTTATAATTGCACAGGACTTTAAAAACAAGCATTTCTGTAGGTTGCATTTCACCTGTCCACATTTTGGCACTGACGGGAACAATTCAGCAAAACGTAATAAGCCAAAACACACTCTCCATCCAGCAAACGTGATGTGCTCCACTTCAGTTTGCCAGAAGTCTCGTTTACAGGACATCAGAGTTACCGTGGGCAGAGTTACCGTGACACATTCGTTGTGACAGCAAAGGTTCCGAGGGAAACCAAGAAACAACTCCTGAGATGAAGTTGTTCTGATTAGAAAAGCTAAAGTTACTTCCCCAAAAGTCTTTTTTCTCCTCATAAATCTGCATTTGACTACTGACCAGTTTGTGATTTCTTTATTTTTTAATTATTATCTCATGTTTTTAATCAGAATTAGTCCCACAGCCCCATCTGCAGAGAGCTATGTGCTTCCCGGGAAGGATGCAGAAATTTAACTTTGATTCATTTCACCACGAACCAAATGGACCCTTTTGGTCTTCCATACCTGCTACAGTGAGAGCAGACATTATCAGGAAGGGTCTCACAACCGATTTTCCTCAGACTTGAGGGGGACAAAGGTAGGGAGCACCCTTCTGAAGCCCAGTTCAAGAAATCCTATAACAGCATACTGTTTGAACAGAAATACACCTCAGAAAGGGGAAGATTTGGATTACCTAAGAAACAATGTCACTACTCATTTCTGAGTGAAACAGCCTTCCCACCTTTGCCGGTCGTTAAATTCTGTTAGACGCTGAGCATTTGTAGTAGGCACCTCCAGCAGAACGCAAGCTTGGAACGAGCTGCACTACACTGCCTCTTACTGCCAGCATGTTTCACCACCAATACACAAGCTGGTGGTTAAGATGAACCATAAAACCGATGCTGTACCTGCATTTTCATAAGGCCAGGCAGAGAAGCAGGTGCTAAACGTTGCCTGGAATACAAAGTGAAGAGGAGGATGCAGAAGCACTAGCTATGTGGATCCACTGTGAGTGGATGCCTTGCTAAAGGTTTCTGAGTGAAAATTATCTGAAGTGTAAGATGAAACACACTACATTAAATCATTCCAAAGAGCGTGAAGATCTTACTAGAGATTAAACTTCTTGTTCACCCACTGCTCCCGTACTTTTCCCTAGGGACTGGTCTCAAGTACTGACAAACTGAACACAAACCCAGGGGGATGTTGAGCTGGACTCATACGGACTTCTCTTCTCTTTCTATTATCTCCCAAAGCCTACCCCACTAACCTTACACTATCCGTCAGGAGGCATTGAGCTATCCCAGGAAGGAGAACAGGGATCAGAAACTATCAGTGACATTTTCAGTTTGGTCTAATGAGGCACCTGGAACTTCATACACTGAGGTAAAAAGATGAACTACTTTGAATGAACAGTCTTGAAAAGCTAGAAGATGAATATCCAAAATATGTGTACAATAAGGTTGTGAGAATTTCTCTACTTCTGGTTCCTGGTTTATCTTCTGCCCAGACTTGTCTCTTCAGGCCGGTGGGACAGCGCACCTCTGTCTCACTACGGAGCGGCAGGACAGCACAGCTCAGGGTTCAAAATGACCACAGTACAATTCGGTCCTCGGTGCTATGATTTTAGTTCTTTTGGGTTGCAGCACAAGTACAAAACATGAAATACTAAGCTTACATTCCATACTTACAGTTTTATCATCTGTTCAAATTCGTTAACAAGCACGCTGATGGAACTAAGAACAGCAGTTAAGATATTGTGTATATAAAAAATATATCCGTGCCCCAAACCTTCCCGTGTTCTCCAACGGCTATATCATGGTAAAACTATATACATGTAAAATAAATAAATAAATGGCACTAGCACAAAGGTAGATTGAAGTTCCCAGGGTTGATAGGCAGCAGCATCAGTATGGGTTCAAGAAGAAAGATGCACAAGCATCCTTTATTCTGCCAGTTCACGTCATGGCTATTTTGAAATGTTTCTACAGTAGAGCACATAACTCAATGCTTCTTTAGACAACAGAAAATGAGCAGATATTTCAGCCTCATGGAAGTCTAACAGTCTCACAAACTGAAATACTACTTTATAATTACAACTGTCTACCTAACTACTTGCTGGCAGGGATTCTGCATGTAGTAAAAGATACCTACACTACATAGGCTATTCGGTGTTTCAGAACACCTGTGAAGTACTTTCTCAAATCTGCAGGACACCTCACTACATTTGAAGGATAGTGAAGTGGTGTGTGTGTTTTGACAAAGTATCGAAGGTACTTACATCCTACACATGTTAACAACCTCATCTTAAAAAAAAAAAAGAAAACACCCTCATATCCCATTTTGACTATGACAAAATGGATCGGCCCTGACAGATTTTTTTGGTTTACTGACAGGATTAGTGTTCTGCCAGACAATCCAGCTGCACCAACTCACGCTGTCCTTGCACAGCTCTTGTATCCAATGCACAGGAGGGCAGGAGCACACAGCCCAGCGCGGGGAAGGAGCAGGACTGCCTCTTCTGGCAGCAGCTCACCAGTCCCATTGCCTCAGCTGCAAGGCGAGCATGCCCCCCAGCTAGCACCATCTTCTGATGGGCGCTGTGGCTGGTGCGTGTTTGGAAAAGTTACCAGAAGTGAGTACTCTTTTCAGAGAGCAGTATGCCAACACAGGAGGGTCCCCGCCGCCCCTTCAGCCCACCCTAGCGCTGAGGGGACCGAAGGCTCCCCCCGGGCAGCTCCAACCCCGCAAGGCCTACCGAGGAGCCGCCGCCAACAGCCGCCCAACCGCCCCCCTGCCGGCGCCTGCGCCCTGAGGGCGGCTTCGCCAACCGCCATGAGGCGGCGGCTCGGCCCCTCGCCGTCCTGCCGGGCACCATCGGGCTCCGAGCCCCGCAGGGACGGGTGCTGAGCCCTCCTTGCTGGTCCCGGCTTCGAGGGCTGTGCGTTTTGTTTCAGTTTAGGCTGTGGAGAAAGCGGCGGGGTGGGCGCGGAGAGCGCGGTCCGTGAGGGAACGGCGAGGGGAAGGAAGGGGAGCGCTGAGGGGAGGAAGGGCTGCAAAGGTTTTAAGCCTATTGTTTGGTGGGTTTTTTTGCTTTTTTTTTCCGCGTCAAGCCTCCCCATTCGATGCGAATGGTGCAGGAATGCATCGCCTAACACGAGTCGGAGAACCTCAAAGCCTTCGCTGAGGGAACCGCAGCCGCAGAGCAGGCAGCAGAGCTCAGCTGCTGAGCACAACGAGGCTCGCTCATTTCGGCGGCTGTGTGGCCTCAGCCGCTCCCGGTGCCTAAAAATAAAGCCAAAATAAAAATAAAATTAAAAAAAAAAAAAAAAAAGCCGTATGGGAGCTCAGCGGCCCCGGCCGGGGCTACGCACACGGTCCCGGGGCTGCCTCAGCTGCCCACCCGCGCACCAGCCATCAGGAGGGGAAATCGTGGGAGGAAAAAAAGCCACGATGTTTTTAAATTAACACGTGTGTTTTGTTTCTTTGTCGCAGGGTGCTCTCTCCTCCCTTTCTGCCTTCCCCTCCCCTCCTCCCCCCGAGGAGCACGTCTCCGCAGCACTGGAGGCAGGAGCCTGCTACACGCAGGTACGGTGGAGGTAAACGCCTTGGGAATGCACCTGTGTGTAAAAACTTTTCTGACATAAACCGACTCAAAAAGAGCCCCTTTCCAGTCTTCTGGAGTTGTCAAGTGGTATTACCGCATCATGCCATGAAAATGAGCGAGGTGCATTTATGGTTCCTTAACGGTGAACAGATTCTCCAAACTAATCTGTGATAAAAGAGTGTTTCCTCTAAGGAAAAAGAAAACTTTCACCTATCTATTTCACAACAATGAAAGGTCTGGGAATCTAGTATTTCCACAGCTCAAAGCCAAAATAGATTACTTAGTTATTCATTTCTCCAGATCTTTTTGGTGTAAAATCTGAAAGTAACTCAAACAACAAAATCTTCAGAATAAATTAGGGCATGTGTTAGAACTGAGAGAAAAAGTCACAAGAACAGACTTTCACGTGTTTTTCAGAACACCTACAAGTAAGTATCAGTTGGGCGTGGTGGCATCCTGTAAAATATCTTTTGTTAAACAGATGGAAATGAAACCTGTGTGCCATCAGCCTCTTGTGGTGGCATGTTAAGTAGCAAAGCTAGTTAGAAAATAATACACATGTACAGATTTAAGAAATGGACAACGTTTCACTGTAGATGTTTATTCTACTTATAGTAACAAAAACCTGTGAAGTCCCATATTTTAATGTACAGTGATATATTTTGTCATATAAAATACAATTTACAGAAATTTCTATCAAGTAAACCTAAACAAACACACTTGCTTTTTGCATACTTTTATGTATATCTTTAAATTAAAAACATCTCATTAAGAAAAATCTTACACCATAGTAGATGTTTGCATTTAATACCGCCTCTTTGCATTTTAACATTTTGTCTACAGGTTCAGAATACAGACCAATATTACTAATAATTAAAATTACTAATAATTAATAACTAATAAAATTACTAAATAATTAATAATTAAAATTACTAATAATTAATAATTAATAAAATTACTAATAATTAATAATTAATATTACTAATAATTAATAATTAATAAAATTACTAAATAATTAATAATTAATATTACTAATAATTAATAATTAATATTACCAATCTTCTTTTCAAACTTCAAACTTTTACTTTCAAACAGTAAAATCTGTAGTGAGATACATGACATACTTGCTACTTGAAAGGTAGACTTCAAGATGGAAATGTTTATAGGAATCTCATTTTACACTTGCAAAACTATTTTATAAAAATATCAAAATACTTCTGCAGCTGTAATTTACATGGTCAAAATGTAAACCAGCAGGGTTTTCTTTATTTCATTCTTTAGAGTTACATACTTGAAGAATACATGAAAAGTAGCAGTATAATGTATTTCACAGTGAAAAATTACCCTCTTGAATCTCATTAAGTATTACCAATCTTCTTTTCAAACTTATGCAGTTTTATACCTTTTTCAGTGGACAGTCTTATATACACTACCAGCATAAGCAGGGTCTGACAATAGTGACACTTTTTTCTTTTTTTTTTTTTTTTTCCAGGAGCAAAACACTTTTAGAGTGGAAAGTACAGGAAAATGGAGACATTTCTTAAATTTCCAGCAAAGTTCTGCCAAAAGAAAACCCAAGAAATGTCCCACATAATTAATTTCAATCGAAGAAATAAATTCCATGGCCCATTTAATAAACTTATTTAATAAACTTCTTTTTCTTTCCTTTGGTATACCAATTCATTTGTAGTCTTAGCTCTTTGCCAATAGATGTCTGATTTTTTAATTTTTTTTGCTGGTTATAAAGGGGCTACTTTTATATACTCTTTAATTGCAGGTTTGTAAAAATGTGAAATTAAAAACCCCTCATCCACATGAAAAACTAGGTGTGGTTTGTTTCTTTGTTGTACACTTAACAGATGGATTTCAAAACACAAAATACCTGTATATAAAAAGGAAGATAGTGCACTTTAAGCTTTTAACATTCCATTTTCAAATCCTCCGTCCAATAATCAGTAACACTGTTCTTCTGCAGCCTTCTCCTAAATACGCATGACCCTTCCATTGTAAAATAAACAAGATAGCAATATTTGACTCCTTTTTTAAAGCGTGTGCTGTAGGAACAACTTTGACACGAAAATATCACATACATGAGATGTAAAGGTATGGCTCCTAAGGTCTTGATTAAATTCTTTTATAAAATTACAATTCAAGTTACTGGAAAACATAACTTTATAATTTTGTTCTTGCCTTTTACCTATTTGAATATTGTCATTCACAGTTGTTCAAAAATTGCTAATTTGTCAGTACATTTTGTAAGGCTAGATTTACAACAGCATTTTTGTAAAGGTGAGAATATACAGTATATACTGAAGACATTGACTCAGTCCTTGCAGTGGTGTATATTATCTATGGGAAATATAACAGCAGTTATAGTTCTATGACTGATTAGTGGAAGATGAAGCTTCTGCTTCTGTTGGTTTCTGACCTTCCTTAGGTGTTTCTGGCTTCATCTCTTTACCGATCTCCCTACTTTTACTCCGATCTTTCCGATCTTTTCCTCTTTCACGATCTCGATCTCTGTCTCGATCTCGCTCTTTTTCCCTGCTTCGATCCCGGTCTCGGTCTCTGTCACGATCTCTGTCTCTGCTTCTTGATCGTTCTCTGTCACGTCTCCTGTAGGATTCTCTCTCTCTGGTTCTTGCTCTCTCTCGGTCTCTGTTTCTTTCCCAGTCTTTACCTCGCTCTAAGTCTTTCTCTCTGTCTTTGTTTTGGTTTCTGTCTCTGTTTTTATCCCATTCTTTGTCTCTGTGTCTCTCCCAGTCCCTGTCTCTGTTCCAGTTTCTGCCACGGTCTCTTTCCCAAGGTCTGCCATGTTCTCGATCCCTTCGTCTTTCCTCAAAGGGTCTGCTTTGTCGATTATCTGCTTGCTGAGGCTCTGGCTGATCTAAAACCTTGTCTTTATTTCCTCCTTCGTATCTCTCTCTCTGTCTCCCTTCAAATGTCTGGCCTCTAAATTCAAGATTTTTGCCTTCTCGGAAGTCAGATCCTGACCACTGTCCTTCTGACTCGGGCCCTTGCCCAGGAATACCAGAAAGAGGTGCAGACGGCCCAGCTTCCTCCCACATCTCCTTTCTGTGGCCTGGTGGATGACTGGGAAGGTCCAGGAGTGGTCTTGGGGTTGGCTTCATATTTTGTGGTGGCTGACCTTGGAAATGAAATCTGGAAGGGGGAGGTTCGTTTTGTTCTGGAAACATTGGAGGTGTTGCTCCTCTTGGTCCTCCAAACTGAAGCGGAGCTGGACCTCTCTGGTTGGCAAACCTGGGTGGTGGACTCCCTCCTGTCCGTTCTTCAAAGAAGGATGCTTCATTGAGCATCAGTGGTGCTGGAGGTCCTCCTTTCTGCCCAGACAAAGAAAACGGACCTCCAGCTCGGTTCTCCTCAAAGTGCTGTGGGAGAGGTCCACCCTCACCCTGAACTGGTGGAGATTCAGTTTGTTCTACAAATTGATGAGGCTGAGGGTTTCTTTGTTCTTCGTATTGCACCGCAGAAAGACCCCTGTCTGGGGGTCTTTCACTGGAAACCCAGTTATCACCACCGTAACTAAGCTGAGTAGCAGGAATTAAAGTTTTATCTTCCTTACCAAGTGAAGTCTGCAAAGTGTTTGGAAAACTCGCTTGAGGGTCACAGCTCTGGTTTAAAAGTTGTGCTTGCTGATTGGAAGATGAAGGTAAATCTACTTTTTGTGCAGCCTGTTGGTCCTGATGGAACAATTCAGTCTTCATTAGGGAAGATTTTGGTGGAGGTGACATTAAAGCATCAGACACCGAGAAGTGAGCCACTGAAACACCAACAGCTGCTCGTTGTTGTCTGAGGGCTTCTTCTTGCTCCTCAATTTGTCGTTTCTGCTCTTCTATTTGTTTGTTTAATTCTTCTAACATTTTTTGCTGTTCCACCAAGGATGAAGAAGCAGATAAATCTGGCACATACGAGGCAGGTGTTTCCACAGAAGTGTTTTTAGTGTTTTTAGCAAGAGGTTCAAAAGTCTTCTTTTTACCAAAAAGTGTCTGGAGGATGTACTCAAGAGGTGTGGTAGTTTTTGAGGATGAAGAATGCGTAGCAGTAGCACTTGTAGAAGCGGTAGCTGAAACTGGTGGCGGTACAGTACTTGTGGTTCCACTCTTAATCGAGGACAGTATTTTTAATACTGAAGGTGTAACTGATGAGGTTTCTGGAACGGGAAGTGGGGGTGGAGGTGGAGGAGATCCAGGTAGTGTTGTACTTACAGCTGAATCTCCCGAATACAGTGTGTATTTCGGAGTTTTCTTTTCTTGTGAAGAAGCTACTGGCCCCTTAGAGTACAGCGATGTTTCTGTTTCCTCTTGCACCTGAATTCGGCTGCGCTTTTTCTCTATTTTGTCTGTATCCATGGTAGTAGCAAGACGCTTCCCTTTCTGACAGATAACCAATCCAAGAATTAAATTTGGACGTGAAGACTCGAGACCTGAAAGGAAACACAAAGATTGCATATGTAAAAAAACTACTATTTTTTATCTGTGTTTTCAATAGAAACTTATCATTTTATATAATGGCAGCTATGAGTCATAACAGTAACAGTTCTTCTAAATTTCATGCAGTGACATTATCCCATAAGCCTATGTGTCTATATTTAATTACTATTTATATAAATTTGTATACAGTAACTAAAAATGTTTTAATCCTTTCCCTGATATTTTGTAAGATTGCAGTAACAGGTATGATTACTGAAAGATGTCCTTGTAAATGTCTCTAATGTTCAAAAATTAAAGTTTTCCTATTTTTGTATTATTACTTTCTTCTTATTATTGTCCACTTCCCCCCCAAATCAAATATTTCCTTTCTAAATACTTTGCAAATACATTATATGCACAGCGATACTGATAAGTGAGAAAACCTGGA
Source organism: Anas acuta (assembly GCF_963932015.1). Taxonomy (NCBI): domain Eukaryota; kingdom Metazoa; phylum Chordata; class Aves; order Anseriformes; family Anatidae; genus Anas; species Anas acuta. The sequence goes on from NC_088994.1 coordinate 14,061,863, forward strand.
CAAGCAATCTAACTTTCTGTAGGGCTACGTTGGAATTGAAGAACCAGAAATAAAGAGAAAAAAACTAATGCTATTAAAACAAACAAACAAACAAACAACAACAACAAAATACAAACACTTCACTTTCTGTTACAAAGAAAGCACGAGGCATTGTTAAACTTCATAACTACATTTCTGTTCTAATCTGTGCTAAAATACCGGACTGACATTTACACCATTCCATCAAGGTGACTTTTAACACTGTTGTAGAATTGAGTTTGATGCCACAGACCCTTCCCTAAGTAAGAAATGTGAGCAGAATTACTCCATTGTGAAAGCTTCAGGCTTGAATCCCTGGAGAAGCATTTCCAGAAATGACCAGAAAGTTTCCCATAAAGAGGAAAAATGCAAACAGCTGAAGGTCTGTTTCACATGATTGTATTCCTTCCTTGTACATTCACATTTCCCACAGGCACTCGTGGAAGACAAATACAACCAGAATAAAGAGCAGGGAATAAATCCTTTAACATACAGTCAGTGGCAAATGTAGAAAAAACATATAAAGAGAGGATTTTAACTTCTGGATTTAGTGACTTGAGATCCTCATTTGGGAGCCATATTAATATTTGCATCCAGCAAGGAACCAGGAATATAGAAACGAAACTAACAGCAAAGAGATTTACTGTGGTTATATGATGAGGACTCTAAAACCTACACTGTCCCTTATATTCATGACCCTTAAGTAAGAGTTTAAAAGAAGTGTAATATATGAATTTATGTATATCTTTAGTCTCTTACTAAACAAAACCAACTGCTCACTAAGGAACAACTTATAAATAACTAATTATTGCCACTGAAAACTTCTTGATACCAGCAAAAACCCAAACTTCCCATAGTTGCAGATAAATTCTATTTGCCATTACCAGTCATAAGTATGAACCTTTGCTGAAACAACTGAATTCAAAGTTTTAAGGGGGCTCCTAAATTTACTATCTTATGAGAAAATTACATCAGCTGTTTTTATTTGTATAGCTGGAATTATATTCACGTACGCCAAGAAAGAATTAAATGAGGTAAGCCTATTTCTTAAGTTCAGTGTGAGGTTTCCTCAGCAAGAGGATTATAACCAGGTAAGTCAAGACGATGACTTCTTCAACACAGCTTCATTAAGCATAAATATTTCATTAAGCAGTAACCTGCCTAAATTCTGAAATTCTGTGTTCTTCTGACTGTGACTGGTAATAGTACAGCACGCCTGTTTTAGCCCCATAATGGAGAGACCAGCAAAATTTGGTTACTCACTAGAAGGTCTTTGCAAAAAGACAGAAAAAATTGAGGCCAATGCAAAATCTACTTGAAGTTTCCTATCAGAAGCAGCTCTCATTTTAAGTATTTTGAAAAAAAATAACACTGAAATTTGATTGAATGCATTCTAGTTCCACAGCTGATTTCAGATTACTTCAAAGTTCAGCGTTTGAGTTTTACATAGTTCTGTGGTTGAGAGGATGTTGGCCATGCTGGTTTAAATAAACTTCTATATTATTTCCTACTTGTACATTTAAAACTCAGTGCCAAGTTTTTTCCTCCAGATATAGTATTTCAGTATTTTGTGTTGCCAATTTTCACTTTCTTCCATGGTTAGAAATATATATATATATACACACGAATTATAAATGCATCAAGAAAATGACCTAGCTATAGTAACCAAAACTAAGACTTGCTTATAATTTAGTTTGCTTATAATTCTATACAGATTGCCCTTGTGAGAGGGCAGGGACGGCAAGATGTACAACGAAAGGAGGCAGGACAGGAACTAAACAAGTAATTATCTTTGGTGAATCTAAGATTATTTGGAAAGGATCACAAATCCTTGATTCACCCAGTTAAGAACTCCTTTCACCCCACTGCCTAAAAGCAATCCTAGCAATTCTGATCACTATAGTTTACTACCCCAGATGAAGTTACATTAATGCATAACATCAGGGCATAGCTCAAAAGACAGCTTACTTGGGAAGACTGTGTACACTCTGAAGAGACTCAATAGTTAGGTATGATTCACTCTGAGTGACTGCTTTACATTTTTTCTTTATCAGCATGTGAGTAACGACTCCACATTTGGTCAGCATCGACCCGTGCAGAGTATCTCTCAAATCTGTGTTCACCCTAAAAGTCCTCGTAAGCATTCACTGTTCTTCTGTCATTAACGTATTGGTTATCTGCTCTTCTGCAGAGACCTGTGATTTATCCAACTAGTCACAACATGCATCTCAAACACTGAACAATTGAAACGAGCAGGTTTCAAAAATCTATTGGACTGTGTATCTAAAATTAACAGCAAAAGGATAAAAAATCAGTTCTGAATCCCTGTAAGAGACAGAGATCATCGCTAATAAAAACAGAGTAAAACTTAAACACACGTTCAAGATAAATTCCAAAGCTAAATTAACAACGGCTATAACTGAATCTGTTTAGTTTGGTCAGAGAAGAAATCCATTAAAATTTTACATTTTGATACTGTAATTTTCAACAGATGCCTAACCCAGTTTCTAAATTCATTCAATCCAAAGCGATCACGCAGTAAGTGCTTCTTTTGGATGGAAATATACAGCCAGACCAGCACTTCAAAGCTCAGTCCCATTCCATTTCCATATCCGTAATTAGGTTTCAATATCCATAAATAGGTTAAGTGCCTAATTTTAGGTAATAACTACATGAAAATGTTGGCTGCAGTCTCCAACTATTGCTCAATAACTATCTTTCACAAGCAAGCATTTTAAGTGCTGCAAGCTATGTTAGTAGCTTTTGATGCTAAATTATTTATAAAATATTGTTAAATGCATTCTGCATTTGAAGACCACGATGGTGTTATCAAGTTACATCCTGTAATTAAATCTATTTAAACAAGATATATTAAATATTACTATGGGATTAATATATTTTTTTTTGTTAAATACGTTTTTTATTTTCATGAAATCAGTTTTGCAGTATTTATCTACGTAATGGCCACATATTGTCCCTACCATCCGCAGCTGCTAGGAAGTTAACTGTACCACTAAGGATACATCCCTAATTTCTGTACACTGATGGCAAAACTTAGGGAACAGACCTATGCCACACTTTTAACCGCAGAGACCAATACAAGCAAAGCTGCAATCATTATCAACACGCCGTTTAAATACTTGTCCCAGTTAATTGTGAAAGCATGATTGAAAACTATCAAGTTGGTGTATCTCGATTCGGTGATAGAGATCACTCCCACCACTGTAACACTGCTGCACATTACGGTACTTTTGCTGAATGGGAGTGGCTGACATCAAAAATATGTTGTTCTACTACTGCTGCTTTCCATACTGCTATGAGTACTCTAAATAGCTTGAAGAGATTTCATGCCTTCATACTTAAAAACACTTCCAAGCTTAAACTAACGGAAGAGATACTGCGGCATGCCCTCTGCTGATACACTTTTTAAATTAAAATTCTTCTATTTTAAATATGTATGGTACCCGATACATTTCCAACATTGCCAATAAATCCCTCCATAAGTGCGTCTTCCTAGTGCTAATAATGGCTGATTTTAATTTTTTTTCAAAGTGTTTTCAGATCTACAGATGAAAGTGCTAAATAGTGTTGTGTGTATGTGAAACGAGACAAACAAATTCACATACAGTAAACTACCAGAAAAAAAAAAAAAACAAAAACAATGCTGAACATCCCACCAACAGATAATATCTGGTAATAAATATCTGAGGTGGTTGAAGTGAATAAATGTGAATATCCTTCCATGTTCCTCTATATTTATATCACCCATGACAAAGTTTTGTAGATCTTCTAGGCACTACAGCAGGTCAGAGGTCCTCAGTTGTGTTCCAAATCCAGTCCATCAGAAAACAGGATTCATAACAGATTCATAATCCGTATGCACCTGATGGAGCTGGCTGATACAGCTGGAATATCCTCCAGCTAGGACTTCTGGAGTGATGGGATTATTGTCCTCTCCCTCCTCCCGCCCCCAGTCATATTTATCAAAGTATCTTATACTGTCATGTTTTTTGAGTACTTGCTAAACTCTGTTTGAAGGTACACAGATTTAAGGAGACAATGACCACTTTCCAAAAAATATTTTTATTGGGTATAAAAAACAGTAAATTCCATCAGATGTCAGTAACAAGTATGTATTACAAGTCTTTTACTCTGCGGTATTAATACATGCCTGCAAGTGTTTATACCTATGTTTCTTCTGGGCAATTACCTCCAGTTTTGAAAGAACTTTTCCTATTTACATTTTGTAAAAACCAGCCTGACATGCCTCATTTCTATGCTAAGAAGTCTGTCTACTTTTGCCAGGCCTCCACTTTAAAAGCTTCCTTTGAAATGAAATCTACAACAGAAATATAAAAGATAATGTACAAGGACAGCCTATGTTTGCTCAAGAATGCAAGGAGGAGAAGATCATTTAAATGCTTCCCTAGAGCAGCTTAAAAGCACAGCGGAAGACTGCAGACGTAGCCAAGTCAATGGCAAACTCATTCGTATATGTTACTGTCCAGAAAGGAATGTATTTCAGTTATTCGGGCTGGAAAATCTAGCCCACAGTTTAGGACTCTGTCTGCCTCCCTGTGCCAAGTGTTAACACTTACATGTTCTTGTTTTTTGGTTATGAAACAGGAATAATAGTTTTTGCCTACTTTTCAAGAACTGGGTAAATTAAAGACGACCAGGTGCTTACATTCAGCTTATAGAGACTACATGATGACTTAAGGTAGCAACAAGCTTGCCTTTTTAGCTGTAGCCTGAAAACAATGACGTAGACTGTGCACTGTTCAGGGATGGATAAGACAGGCTCAGAGTGTATGAGAAAAATCTTGTCCAAGAACACAAAGCAAGCGCCCTTTGCAATTTCATGCAGGAAAGGAGAGTATTTTCCTAGCATTACATTACTTGTTGGTGGTGTTTTTTTGTTATTGTTTTTTAAGTCGTATGCCATTAACATGTGAAAACCTGGCCAGGCAGAACACACCTCTGTTTATGAATATAAGCCCTGAGAATGCTTTATTGAGTTTAGTCCTAAACTTGTATTTGGGTAGCAGAGGACAGTCAGCTTGTCAGAAAGGTCAGCTCCTTACATGTTTTAATGTGTAATTATTTTGCGCTGTTTAGTATTTTACAAACCATCCTTACAACAACGAAGTATTGCCTTCATTGTAACCTGTAGCTCTTAAGCTCCTCAACCTGTTACTCTATATGAAAAAAGGTACTTATTTGGAAACTAAGCATATGCACCGCCTCCATCCTCAGATGAAGATGACTTCAAATTTTGTAATATAAAGGTGTTTCACATCTGAATTCATTCTCATTTCTTCTGTTTCCATGTTCAATGCACAAAGATGGAGCAAATTCAAGCCATACATTACTGCTGATAACTCTAACTAAAAATAGAAGAGCGTAATATATACCAACCTATACCACCTACTGTCTGCCACCTACGCAAAAGGAATTTGCCTGCTCCCAGGCAAACCAATGTTCTGAAGTCAGTGATTTGTCTGGAACCTGATCCAGGTAGCACAGAATATTTCAGACCCCGTGTACATGCATATTGCATGCACAGCGTAATACATACCATGAGATAACAACAATGTAGTGAAACCATAAACGTTACCTTTGTCTTCAGAGATTTCTTGACTGCTCCGTGGGATAAGAGTCTCCTACGTGATTTAGGGGACAGCACATGGCTTGTAGGGACCTAAAACTTGGTGGATTTATGGGTTGTTGAAAGTAGGGTCGGTTGAATGTTCTGATAATGTTTGCTTGTTTGTCTCAATATAGTGGCTGTTCTATGTACTCCATTTTATGGGTAAACAAATCCTCCTAACAGCAGAGATTTATCTTGTTGGAAAGGCTATGTGAGTTTCAGACCATGTCACCTTGAGATGACTGACTTTGCAATTTTTTCCTATATGCATACTTTTTAAATGTTTTTATAAAATTATATATTTTTTTAACTATGCTTACATTAAACATTCAAAACCAATTGGTCTCTGATTTACTTGTTTTGTAATTTTACCTAGCAGTTAACCTCCCCTAAATTTTGTGCTTACCTGGTCCCTCAAAGGGCAAGAGTTTGGAAGGAATTGGGTCCTTAGAACTCAGTGGGATCAGGTAGAGATTCTTGACATGTCTGTTGTTATTAGTTACAACACCAAAACAACCACGACTGCTAAAATAGGAGTAGAGAGAGATATAGGCAACTTCTTCTTCTTCTGTGGCAGGATGGAAACGAATCAAACGAATCAAAAACAATTCCTGAAATACAAAATCAAAGTGGAAAAATTCAACCTGTAACACATCAGCAAATAAAATCGTTTTCCACTTTCATCCAATATAGGATGAAAGTCTGGAGCAGCTTTAAACCAAGATTTAAGAAAATACTGTCATTCAATCGGTAATATTAAACCAGAATTAATTTTGTCATTTTCAGAAATACCAACTATTTACGTATCTCACATCAAGCTACACCTCTTTAGGTTCAGAATATTCAAATAATTATGAAAGAAATGGAAAATTCTTAGATTATATTTGCATACTGTGCTTCGTTTTTACTAAATCCATAAGGGTTTTAGTAGTAAAATTTATCACATACACTTACTAATAATTTCCTAGTCTTTTAAAATTGAATTTCTATCTTCAGTAACTGAATAAATAGATTGTTTATATTCAATCATTAAAAAACAATAGGTTGTATGAATGTTTAACTACTACACAGGGGAAAGACGATTGGCAGCTCAACAGGCAAACCTGTTTCTTCAATAAATCAAAAATTTCAATGGAATAAGTGGTAGCAGTAGTTTTCTAGGTATGATTGACATCAATATAAATTAGTAAAAAGGAAATTCTATCAAAAGCTGCTGTATATTTCTTCCTGGTTTTCCAAAGGATTTTAAGTAAATACCTTAGAAAGTGAAGATTTGAGTTTGCCAACATAATCCCAGACTGCCTTCGGTGAGATCTTCCCACCAATATGAATCGTGTCTGGTAAATCCTAAACAAGAAGCATTACATGGTCGTATAAGAAAAGGAAAGAGAGGATACAGTTTTGAACCAGCACAGATTGCCCCATCCCAGTAGCTTAGGCGATAATACAGTACTATATTTTACTAAACTTGCACATATACATTCCTAATTTCAGACGGGCTATTTCCAAAATGCAAGGAGTTCATTATGGCATATTACTGGAAGGCTGGCAGTACACACAAAACAGAAAAAGCACTGCCTGACGAAGATAGCAGTGGAAGGTCAAATACTTTTGTATGCCTATCAGCCGATTCTATTTGTTAGCTTTGCTTTTACAGGGAACCTGTTATATGTAGTGTAGCTTTTATCTACGCTTTCGATTTATCTGAAATTTTTGCACCCATATGAATTCTAGTTAGCTTCCTGTCATGATGACAGTGAAACCTGTTTTAGCAAAAACAACAAGAGAGCCACCAACCCTCCTAAGAAAAGACCTAAACTACACGCCTGAAACCCTCAATCACAACAAATACACTTCTTCAGAGAAGTTAAATAACTGCTCAGTTGTTTCATCACAAGCTGTCATACTACCTCATTAGTTGAATGTACACCCTCCCAAAATATAAAAGCAGTTGCATCAAAGTTAATCAAAGGATGATATTTTTAATAAATGGCCAAACTTTTCTAATAGATCACATCAGTGATCCATCCATCTGTTTGTGAGCAGAACAAGGCATCTCTTTCAACACACATGCTGATGATGCTTCTCGTCAAAAACTGATCTTGAAATCAAGCTATTATTCTACGTTAGATACTAACATATATATAAACATATTAACAGACGTGAGAATTCTTCACAAATACGCGAGGAATTTTTTTTAAAAGGCTTTCTCTCCTCCCCCCTGCCTCAGGCTACTGTTCCTATTACTAAAGGAGATTACTAAAGGGATGCAATTTTTTTTTGTTACACTTCCAATATAACAACATACACAGTGACCCCAGCCTTTCTAACAACAGGAACTGCAATACATTCTAAACGCATAAACATGTCAGTGCTAACCTCACTAAGATAATCAAAGCACCCGGAGACAGGATATGCTTTAGTGATAAATTTGGCCACACTCTGCATATTAATAAATCCTTTCCAAATGGTGTTGAGGCGAGAGAGGAAGAGAGAAGTATCGCTGCCTTGAGGTGAGCGTGGCTCAGCAACACTGCAAAACAAATCCAAAAGAGAAACGTTATAGAGCACAGTAAGAATGCTTCCTTCTTCTTCTTTTCTTCCCTCCTCTTATTGATCAATTACTTTATTTTAAAAAAGCAAGTAACACAAGCCTTAGTAAATGCTTTGTTAATGTTTTCCACTTTCATCCAATACAGGATGAAAGTCTGGAGCAGCTTTAAACCAACCCTCACAAACACTTAATATATTTGAATGCACATGCAGATTTAAAGTCAAATATCTTATAAGTTTTATTTATCTGTTAAAACACATTGAAGAATTTTTACTGTCAATATATAACGATGCTCAGAAAATTTTACCAACTAGAGAAGTTAAACAAGGAGATGACGAATTGAAAATTTAAAGTTCAGGTAATCGGATTTAAAGTTGAACATGCCTTTTGATTATTGGCAGGGGAGGGTAAGAAGCAAAGGGGGACAAACAAACTGAACATAGAGAGACCAGAGATTCAGTGGCTTAGCTTACTATTAAATATACACACCTGATATTGGGTGACTGATGAACAGCTAAGTATCTTGGATCTGGTGAGGATGATGGCTTTGTTAATATTGATTTGGGGACAGTCATAACTGGTTTTGACATTTCCTGCTTTGTCTCCCCTGTTGAAACTTTATCAGATGCAGTACCAGAACGCAGGGCTGTCGTCGTAGTACCTGAGGAGCCGCTCATTGGTGTTCTAGGCTCTCGGCCAGAAACTGTTACAGTTGTGACAACTGCACCAGTGCAAGAGGCAGGAAAAGTCGAACGTTCTTCAGATGAAGAATCTGTGTTGTTATGGCCTTGGGTTGTAGGAATGTAAGTTCTTTCTAAGCTTGACTGGGAAACTGCTTCTGCTGCAGGTGCAACTTCGGTTTCCTCTGTGTTTTCAGAGGCTGCCTCTTTAGCAGGCTCCGCTGCTGCTGATGGTGCAGAACTTTCATATTTTCGCTGAACTTCTGGTTTAGATTTTGACACTGCTTTTTTAGCAGAAGCCATTAATTTTATCTTCTTCGGTGGTAATTCATCTTCAGATGCTGAAATCTGACCTACAAAATTAATTTTAAAGTGTTTTTGATTACTGTTTAACAATGAAAAGGTCTGAAGAGAAAAACAAGTAAGCAAGCAATGCTCTTAATAATTCTTTTACTTCACACAAAGTCAACACTGTAGATACCTGTACAGATTTTGCTGTTCAGGTCAAAAAGATGGACTTGATGTTCCTTTGTTGTATCCTTCAACATACTGCTAAAAACGTCTAGAGAAGGAGCACTATTTACATTTTGTACAGTTTGGGTTGACTTCTGCTGCTCCTGGAAATGAACAAACACAGAAAACATTCTTGTAGATTGCTAAATTCAATCATAAAAAAATACTTTTGAAACCGTTAATTCCAGTTCTTTAAAAAGATATTAAGGGCTGTGCAGAACTACTGCTCTGAGCAGCACTTACAAAAAGATGGAATTTTGAAATATTCTTCCCCTTTTATCACTTGTTTAAGAATATCGTGTCAAACAGAGTTCTCAAATAGTATTTGTCCTCATTTCATTTCATGTAATTCTGAAGTAGATACTATCACATTAACTGCTTCCTGAGAATACAGAATTGTAATACTGATCACATTTTGGGGGGGGGGAAACAATTGGCTAAGATTTTGCTGTAAACTGAGGCAAGGGTCTGAAAAACACGCATCATCTGATATTTTAGAAGCACATGCGATATATGCCCGATATTAGGTTGTTGCATTCCTTCAAACCAAAAGGAAAATGCTCATAGCACACCTACTAGGTGATATTCTTACAGTTCATTGAAACAACCTGCATTTCTGATACAAAATTTGAGGCCCTAGTTAGCATTTATCTCCCTTGGCACCTGCATGCTAAAGCAATAGCTAATACTTATATCAGAATCAGACACCGGGGGAGAATCTTCCATATTTACATCTGGCACTTGTTCCCGTTTTACAGCTGCTTTCTTGATCTCGTGTGATTTGTTTCTTGACTCTAACATCTGAGAGAAACAAAAACACTTTAGTAACAAGTCTGCATACTGATTTTATAATTCTATTTTGTATTTTCTTATCGGTTGGCTAGTGGAAGAGAAAAAGCTTACGTTATTCATATTTCATTAGGAAGAAAACAATAAATTATGGGTGGTAAGGGCTGGTGAAGTTACTGTTAGTTCGTATCTAAGGACACACTGGAGAATTGCATTGCTTACCGCTTTGGCTGGTTTCTCCTTCCATACAGACAGTTCTTTAGATAAAAGTTCTTCGGGTTTCATTCTCACTAGTTTTGACACTGAGATTTCTCCACGAAGAACACGATGAAAAAGTCCCTAAAAAAAAACAAACAAACAAAAAAAACACTTTGTTGCCATGCTGAATAACTTAAGCAACTAACATGATTTGCAGTGCTGGACTGTCAAAACCCTTTCAGGTTTCTTAATTCCCTATTAAAAATGCCAGTTAATCTTAAGAAAACTTAGCACGGTGCAGCAACCAGAAACTAATGATGAAATCATCATGAAGTATGAATTTTCCACATTACCATAAAATATACTATCAATTCTACTGAACAGGAATTTCGAGAGATGAACTGCCACTCCTGTTTCATATCTATAGTAGAATTTTTTTTAAAAAATATTACGTTGTCTAGTCACTATTCCCATCTGCACCAGCTTCTTTTTCCTTTAAAAGATAAATTATCATGTACACAAGTGGTCTCCCATACAAACCACAGAACGTCACAGAAGAAAAACATTTATTTTTTTTCTAAGAATGCCATTCAATAAACAAATATTTCACTACAAAGGCCAATCTTAATAAAAACACGCAATCCAACTGGACTTCCATTCCAACTGGATTTTTTAATATTTGAATGGCTTTAAAACAATTTTTTAGAGCATAATTCATAAGTCTCTCTCTTGAAACTACATATTGATGTATTATTTAAAAAACAGAATATATTTCAGTACGTTTACTGTTTAAGTAAATTCCAAACCTGATTTTTTGGGTCCTTGAGATTGAAGATGATGCTACGGTATTTACTCTTGTATCGGTTGTCCGTAACTTGAAACAAATTAAACATCTCCTTTTCAATATTGAGTGCTACTTTCCCTACTTCACTCTCTGTCATGACCAGATCATCACTATCATTGACTCTGTTAAAAACAAGAAAGGGTATGCGCATTTACGTTAGGCACGAACTCTTCAGGCAGCATTCATAAAAAATACATTTTCAGAGGAAGGAGTTAACCACGCTTTTATTCACTCAGTGAGGACTTCCTTAAAACACATTTCAAAGCCAAAGTCCATCTCAGGACCTCAAAATGTCAACTATGGCAACCTTTTGCTACTGTCTACAGAAGACCACGGAAGACAGCCTTAACGAACTGAAGCCAGGTCAGTCCTTACAAATACTCCTACTCATGACACTGCAATTAGTTTGTTGTTGTTGTTTTTTGTCATGAGCTACTGAGGGAGCTAAAACACTTCAGTTTTAATCTTAGACCCTCCACTGTGAACAGCATTTCTATTTCAGAGACACTACCAGAGCACAGTGGCCTAAGTCTTGACAGCTGACAAGAGCTTTAATATTTGTGGGACAATGTTTCAGCTTTTTTTTTTTTTTTAAAAAAAAAAAAAACAAGAAAAAAAAAAAAAAAAAAAAAAGTAGTACAGTTGCTAACTTTGGGAGAAGAAGGAACCTCTGCCTCAGCAAGCCCTTCCAACCTTTCACTGTGATATTCCCTACACTATGCTTCGTACAACCCCTACATCTCCAAACACCACCATTGCCAGATATCAGCTTCAGGTCACCTGCATTAGAAACATCTCTATGCTGTGATTTAATTCTTCAACTGTAATTGTCTCTCACTACAAATGGGATAGTGACTTTTTTTTAAAGGCTTTTTCACATGCCCAATTATTTGGCATCAGATTTTTTATTTTTAATAAAGCTCTAATGCTAAAAATACTTGTAGTAATTTCTAGCACAAATTAAATCCCTTAGTATCACTTAGCAAGAAAGAAACAAAACTCTGCAGGCTAACCCTTTACTTCTAGTTGTAGCTTCCTATATAAAATAAGTGCTTTGAATTCCCACCCACCTCTTCCATAAAATTTCTTTTAGGGACTGACGAATATGTTGTCGAATCTGCGAGTTGGGCTGCGACTGGATAGGGCTAGCTTGTGTTTTTGCTTGACTACTTCCAGATGCAGTAGAAACGGAAGACGGCAAAGGCCTTTTGAGTCCTCCAGCCAAACTGGATGCAGCTAGTTTTTTGGAAGCTGGCGAGTCATGAGAAGAAGCTGGTTGTTTTGAAGGAACGCCGCCTGTTGAAGGGCATGGTTTCTTGGGAATTTCACCTTTGAAACTCCCAGCAGGTTTAAGCGTCTGCTTCATTAGCGATGATGTGCTAGACACGGAAGGGGACTTCTTTGGAGGAGAATTTTTAGTGAGGGAAGATGCATGTTTCTCCACCATAGATGCTGAAGCAATAGCTTTCTTTGATGCCCCTATAAACTCTGTCGCTTTATCTTTGTTTCTCTTCGCTTCCTTTTGAGCTGTTAAAACAAAGAAGAAAATGCAGTATTAAATGCTTAACATTATAACTTCCTGTTTCTGAAGACCAGCTGTCAACCTATAAGGAAGTCTGTGAAATACCTCTGGAGAACTACCAAGTATATAATTTAAGCCATTCATTTTTAAAGCCTTTTTAAAAGCCTTTTTAAAAAATGTGTAAAAGTTGACTTTTTTAAGAAGAAGTTTGCCTTGGATCCTGCAGAGAGCACTTCTCAGAGACTGTCTGAAGAGTTTAAAAGAGTTGCATTTTGGTTGTAAAGGTTGAAAATCTCAGTCACAAGCTATGCAAGAAAATTAAAAAAAAAAAAAAAAAAAGACACCACCTTCAAAGATTCCTGAGTTGGACTTCATGATTAAGCTTCAAAACAAACAAACAAACAAACAAACATTTTCACAAAGCCTTTAAAAAAAAAAAAAAAAGCAACACAACCCATATCTCACATTTAAGCAGAAATCCTCGCTCCAAACTTTCTACTTTAAGGAGCAAGCAAAGAGAGTCAAGTTAAACAACAAATCAATTGCTTAAAATTTTAAATATACGTTCAAGCCATTTGGTTACTACTATGAGTATCACACTGTCACTATAAACTGTCAGATCTTCTCATTTACTTTCCAGTTAAACTCTAGATTTGATACTATAATATTTAATAATTAAATATTAAAACCATTGCTCAAACTGCGGCTAATTAATTTAAAGGTTCCAAGGGAAACCAAGAAACAGCTCCTGAGATGAAGTTGTTCTGATTAGAAAAGCTAAAGTTACTTCCCGAAAAGTCTTTTTTCTCCTCATAAATCTGCATTTGACTACTGACCAGTTTGTGATTTCTTTATTTTTTAATTATTATCTGATGTTTTAAGCTAGCAAGGTTTTGTAATCAGAATTAGCCCCAATTTGATTACTGTTTAAAAATGAAAAGGTCTGAAGAGAAAAACAAGTAAGCAAGCAATGCTCTTAATAATTCTTTTACTTCACACAAAGTCAACACTGTACATACCTGTAAAGATTTTGCTGCTCAGGTCAAAAAAATGGACTCGATGTTCCTTTGTTGTATCCTTCAACATACTGCTAAAAACGTCTAGAGAAGGAGCACTATTTACATTTTGTACAGTTTGGGTTGACTTCTGCTGCTCCTGGAAATGAACAAACACAGAAAACATTCTGGTTGATTGCTAAATTCAATCATAAAAAAATACTTTTGAAACCGTTAATTCCAGTTCTTTAAAAAGATATTAAGGGCTGTGCAGAACTACTGCTCTGAGCAGCACTTACAAAAAGATGGAATTTTGAAATATTCTTCCCCTTTTATCACTTGTTTAAGAATATCATGTCAAACAGAGTTCTCAAATAGTATTTGTCCTCATTTCATTTCATGTAATTCTGAAGTAGATACTATCACATTAACTGCTTCCTGAGAATACAGAATTGTAATACTGATCACATTTTGGGGGGGGAAAACAATTGGCTAAGATTTTGCTGTAAACTGAGGCAAGGGTCTGAAAAACACGCATCATCTGATATTTTAGAAGCACATGCGATATATGCCCGATATTAGGTTGTTGCATTCCTTCAAACCAAAAGGAAAATGCTCATAGCACACCTACTAGGTGATATTCTTACAGTTCATTGAAACAACCTGCATTTCTGATACAAAATTTGAGGCCCTAGTTAGCATTTATCTCCCTTGGCACCTCCATGCTAAAGCAATAGCTAATACTTATATCAGAATCAGACACCGGGGGAGAATCTTCCATATTTACATCTGGCACTTGTTCCCGTTTTACAGCTGCTTTCTTGATCTCGTGTGATTTGTTTCTTGACTCTAACATCTGAGAGAAACAAAAACACTTTAGTAACAAGTCTGCATACTGATTTTATAATTTTATTTTGTATTTTCTTATCGGTTGGCTAGTGGAAGAGAAAAAGCTTACGTTATTCATATTTCATTAGGAAGAAAACAATAAATTATGGGTGGTAAGGGCTGGTGAAGTTACTGTTAGTTCGTATCTAAGGACACACTGGAGAATTGCATTGCTTACCGCTTTGGCTGGTTTCTCCTTCCATACAGACAGTTCTTTAGATAAAAGTTCTTCGGGTTTCATTCTCACTAGTTTTGACACTGAGATTTCTCCACGAAGAACACGATGAAAAAGTCCCTAAAAAAAAACAAACAAACAAAAAAAACACTTTGTTGCCATGCTGAATAACTTAAGCAACTAACATGATTTGCAGTGCTGGACTGTCAAAACCCTTTCAGGTTTCTTAATTCCCTATTAAAAATGCCAGTTAATCTTAAGAAAACTTAGCACGGTGCAGCAACCAGAAACTAATGATGAAATCATCATGAAGTATGAATTTTCCACATTACCATAAAATATACTATCAATTCTACTGAACAGGAATTTCGAGAGATGAACTGCCACTCCTGTTTCATATCTATAGTAGAATTTTTTTTAAAAAATATTACGTTGTCTAGTCACTATTCCCATCTGCACCAGCTTCTTTTTCCTTTAAAAGATAAATTATCATGTACACAAGTGGTCTCCCATACAAACCACAGAACGTCACAGAAGAAAAACATTTATTTTTTTTCTAAGAATGCCATTCAATAAACAAATATTTCACTACAAAGGCCAATCTTAATAAAAACACGCGATCCAACTGGACTTCCATTCCAACTGGATTTTTTAATATTTGAATGGCTTTAAAACAATTTTTTAGAGCATAATTCATAAGTCTCTCTCTTGAAACTACATATTGATGTATTATTTAAAAAACAGAATATATTTCAGTACGTTTACTGTTTAAGTAAATTCCAAACCTGATTTTTTGGGTCCTTGAGATTGAAGATGATGCTACGGTATTTACTCTTGTATCGGTTGTCCGTAACTTGAAACAAATTAAACATCTCCTTTTCAATATTGAGTGCTACTTTCCCTACTTCACTCTCTGTCATGACCAGATCATCACTATCATTGACTCTGTTAAAAACAAGAAAGGGTATGCGCATTTACGTTAGGCACGAACTCTTCAGGCAGCATTCATAAAAAATACATTTTCAGAGGAAGGAGTTAACCACGCTTTTATTCACTCAGTGAGGACTTCCTTAAAACACATTTCAAAGCCAAAGTCCATCTCAGGACCTCAAAATGTCAACTATGGCAACCTTTTGCTACTGTCTACAGAAGACCACGGAAGACAGCCTTAACGAACTGAAGCCAGGTCAGTCCTTACAAATACTCCTACTCATGACACTGCAATTAGTTTGTTGTTGTTGTTTTTTGTCATGAGCTACTGAGGGAGCTAAAACACTTCAGTTTTAATCTTAGACCCTCCACTGTGAACAGCATTTCTATTTCAGAGACACTACCAGAGCACAGTGGCCTAAGTCTTGACAGCTGACAAGAGCTTTAATATTTGTGGGACAATGTTTCAGCTTTTTTTTTTTTTTTAAAAAAAAAAAAAAAAAGTAGTACAGTTGCTAACTTTGGGAGAAGAAGGAACCTCTGCCTCAGCAAGCCCTTCCAACCTTTCACTGTGATATTCCCTACACTATGCTTCGTACAACCCCTACATCTCCAAACACCACCATTGCCAGATATCAGCTTCAGGTCACCTGCATTAGAAACATCTCTATGCTGTGATTTAATTCTTCAACTGTAATTGTCTCTCACTACAAATGGGATAGTGACTTTTTTTTAAAGGCTTTTTCACATGCCCAATTATTTGGCATCAGATTTTTTATATCTAATAAAGCTCTAATGCTAAAAATACTTGTAGTAATTTCTAGCACAAATTAAATCCCTTAGTATCACTTAGCAAGAAAGAAACAAAACTCTGCAGGCTAACCCTTTACTTCTAGTTGTAGCTTCCTATATAAAATAAGTGCTTTGAATTCCCACCCACCTCTTCCATAAAATTTCTTTTAGGGACTGACGAATATGTTGTCGAATCTGCGAGTTGGGCTGCGACTGGATAGGGCTAGCTTGTGTTTTTGCTTGACTACTTCCAGATGCAGTAGAAACGGAAGACGGCAAAGGCCTTTTGAGTCCTCCAGCCAAACTGGATGCAGCTAGTTTTTTGGAAGCTGGCGAGTCATGAGAAGAAGCTGGTTGTTTTGAAGGAACGCCGCCTGTTGAAGGGCATGGTTTCTTGGGAATTTCACCTTTGAAACTCCCAGCAGGTTTAAGCGTCTGCTTCATTAGCGATGATGTGCTAGACACGGAAGGGGACTTCTTTGGAGGAGAATTTTTAGTGAGGGAAGATGCATGTTTCTCCACCATAGATGCTGAAGCAATAGCTTTCTTTGATGCCCCTATAAACTCTGTCGCTTTATCTTTGTTTCTCTTCGCTTCCTTTTGAGCTGTTAAAACAAAGAAGAAAATGCAGTATTAAATGCTTAACATTATAACTTCCTGTTTCTGAAGACCAGCTGTCAACCTATAAGGAAGTCTGTGAAATACCTCTGGAGAACTACCAAGTATATAATTTAAGCCATTCATTTTTAAAGCCTTTTTAAAAGCCTTTTTAAAAAATGTGTAAAAGTTGACTTTTTTAAGAAGAAGTTTGCCTTGGATCCTGCAGAGAGCACTTCTCAGAGACTGTCTGAAGAGTTTAAAAGAGTTGCATTTTGGTTGTAAAGGTTGAAAATCTCAGTCACAAGCTATGCAAGAAAATTAAAAAAAAAAAAAAAAAAGACACCACCTTCAAAGATTCCTGAGTTGGACTTCATGATTAAGCTTCAAAACAAACAAACAAACAAACAAACAAACATTTTCACAAATCTTTAAAAAAAAAAAAAAGCAACACAACCCATATCTCACATTTAAGCAGAAATCCTCGCTCCAAACTTTCTACTTTAAGGAGCAAGCAAAGAGAGTCAAGTTAAACAACAAATCAATTGCTTAAAATTTTAAATATACGTTCAAGTCATTTGGTTGCTAGTATGAGTATCACACTGTCACTATAAACTGTCAGATCTTCTCATTTACTTTCCAGTTAAACTCTAGATTTGATACTATAATATTTAATAATTAAATATTAAAACCATTGCTCAAACTGCGGCTATTTAATTCCCACCAACTATTCCATTCACAATATCCAAAACTGCCATTTAATGTTTTTTCTAACATCAATATATTGACAATACACATAACGCACAAGAAAATTTACAAATTACAAGCGAAGACTCCATATACTGAAGTTATAATTGCACAGGACTTTAAAAACAAGCATTTCTGTAGGTTGCATTTCACCTGTCCACATTTTGGCACTGACGGGAACAATTCAGCAAAACGTAATAAGCCAAAACACACTCTCCATCCAGCAAACGTGATGTGCTCCACTTCAGTTTGCCAGAAGTCTCGTTTACAGGACATCAGAGTTACCGTGGGCAGAGTTACCGTGACACATTCGTTGTGACAGCAAAGGTTCCGAGGGAAACCAAGAAACAACTCCTGAGATGAAGTTGTTCTGATTAGAAAAGCTAAAGTTACTTCCCCAAAAGTCTTTTTTCTCCTCATAAATCTGCATTTGACTACTGACCAGTTTGTGATTTCTTTATTTTTTAATTATTATCTCATGTTTTTAATCAGAATTAGTCCCACAGCCCCATCTGCAGAGAGCTATGTGCTTCCCGGGAAGGATGCAGAAATTTAACTTTGGTTCATTTCACCACGAACCAAATGGACCCTTTTGGTCTTCCATACCTGCTACAGTGAGAGCAGACATTATCAGGAAGGGTCTAACAACCGATTTTTCTCAGACTTGAGGGGGACAAAGGTAGGGAGCACCCTTCTGAAGCCCAGTTCAAGAAATCCTATAACAGCATACTGTTTGAACAGAAATACACCTCAGAAAGGGGAAGATTTGGATTACCTAAGAAACAATGTCACTACTCATTTCTGAGTGAAACAGCCTTCCCACCTTTGCCGGTCGTTAAATTCTGTTAGACGCTGAGCATTTGTAGTAGGCACCTCCAGCAGAACGCAAGCTTGTAACGAGCTGCACTACACTGCCTCTTACTGCCAGCATGTTTCACCACCAATACACAAGCTGCTGGTTAAGATGAACCATAAAACCGATGCTGTACCTGCATTTTCATAAGGCCAGGCAGAGAAGCAGGTGCTAAACGTTGCCTGGAATACAAAGTGAAGAGGAGGATGCAGAAGCACTAGCTATGTGGATCCACTGTGAGTGGATGCCTTGCTAAAGGTTTCTGAGTGAAAATTATCTGAAGTGTAAGATGAAACACACTACATTAAATCATTCCAAAGAGCGTGAAGATCTTACTAGAGATTAAACTTCTTGTTCACCCACTGTTCCCGTACTTTTCCCTAGGGACTGGTCTCAAGTACTGACAAACTGAACACAAACCCAGGGGGATGTTGAGCTGGACTCATACGGACTTCTCTTCTCTTTCTATTATCTCCCAAAGCCTACCCCACTAACCTTACACTATCCGTCAGGAGGCATTGAGCTATCCCAGGAAGGAGAACAGGGATCAGAAACTATCAGTGACATTTTCAGTTTGGTCTAATGAGGCACCTGGAACTTCATACACTGAGGTAAAAAGCTGAACTACTTTGAATGAACAGTCTTGAAAAGCTAGAAGATGAATATCCAAAATATGTGTACAATAAGGTTGTGAGAATTTCTCTACTTCTGGTTCCTGGTTTATCTTCTGCCCAGACTTGTCTCTTCAGGCCGGTGGGACAGCGCACCTCTGTCTCACTACGGAGCGGCAGGACAGCACAGCTCAGGGTTCAAAATGACCACAGTACAATTCGGTCCTCGGTGCTATGATTTTAGTTCTTTTGGGTTGCAGCAGAAGTACAAAACATGAAATACTAAGCTTACATTCCATACTTACAGTTTTATCATCTGTTCAAATTCGTTAACAAGCATGCTGATGGAACTAAGAACAGCAGTTAAGATATTGTGTATATAAAAAATATATCCGTGCCCCAAACCTTCCTGTGTTCTCCAACGGCTATATCATGGTAAAACTATATACATGTAAAATAAATAAATAAATGGCACTAGCACAAAGGTAGATTGAAGTTCCCAGGGTTGATAGGCAGCAGCATCAGTATGGGTTCAAGAAGAAAGATGCACAAGCATCCTTTATTCTGCCAGTTCACGTCATGGCTATTTTGAAATGTTTCTACAGTAGAGCACATAACTCAATGCTTCTTTAGACAACAGAAAATGAGCAGATATTTCAGCCTCATGGAAGTCTAACAGTCTCACAAACTAAAATACTACTTTATAATTACAACTGTCTACCTAACTACTTGCTGGCAGGGATTCTGCATGTAGTAAAAGATACCTACACTACATAGGCTATTCGGTGTTTCAGAACACCTGTGAAGTACTTTCTCAAATCTGCAGGACACCTCACTACATTTGAAGGATAGTGAAGTGGTGTGTGTGTTTTGACAAAGTATCGAAGGTACTTACATCCTACATATGTTAACAACCTCATCTTAAAAAAAAAAAAGAAAACACCCTCATATCCCATTTTGACTATGACAAAATGGATCGGCCCTGACAGATTTTTTTGGTTTACTGACAGGATTAGTGTTCTGCCAGACAATCCAGCTGCACCAACTCACGCTGTCCTTGCACAGCTCTTGTATCCAATGCACAGGAGGGCAGGAGCACACAGCCCAGCGCGGGGAAGGAGCAGGACTGCCTCTTCTGGCAGCAGCTCACCAGTCCCATTGCCTCAGCTGCAAGGCGAGCATGCCCCCCAGCTAGCACCATCTTCTGATGGGCGCTGTGGCTGGTGCGTGTTTGGAAAAGTTACCAGAAGTGAGTACTCTTTTCAGAGAGCAGTATACCAACACAGGAGGGTCCCCGCCGCCCCTTCAGCCCACCCTAGCGCTGAGGGGACCGAAGGCTCCCCCCGGGCAGCTCCAACCCCGCAAGGCCTACCGAGGAGCCGCCGCCAACAGCCGCCCAACCGCCCCCCTGCCGGCGCCTGCGCCCTGAGGGCGGCTTCGCCAACCGCCATGAGGCGGCGGCTCGGCCCCTCGCCGTCCTGCCGGGCACCATCGGGCTCCGAGCCCCGCAGGGACGGGTGCTGAGCCCTCCTTGCTGGTCCCGGCTTCGAGGGCTGTGCGTTTTGTTTCAGTTTAGGCTGTGGAGAAAGCGGCGGGGTGGGCGCGGAGAGCGCGGTCCGTGAGGGAACGGCGAGGGGAAGGAAGGGGAGCGCTGAGGGGAGGAAGGGCTGCAAAGGTTTTAAGCCTATTGTTTGGTGGTTTTTTTTGCTTTTTTTTCCGCGTCAAGCCTCCCCATTCGATGCGAATGGTGCAGGAATGCATCGCCTAACACGAGTCGGAGAACCTCAAAGCCTTCGCTGAGGGAACCGCAGCCGCAGAGCAGGCAGCAGAGCTCAGCTGCTGAGCACAACGAGGCTCGCTCATTTCGGCGGCTGTGTGGCCTCAGCCGCTCCCGGTGCCTAAAAATAAAGCCAAAATAAAAATAAAATTAAAAAAAAAAAAAAAAAAAAAGCCGTATGGGAGCTCAGCGGCCCCGGCCGGGGCTACGCACACGGTCCGGGGCTGCCTCAGCTGCCCACCCGCGCACCAGCCATCAGGAGGGGAAATCGTGGGAGGAAAAAAAGCCACGATGTTTTGAAATTAACACGTGTGTTTTGTTTCTTTGTCGCAGGGTGCTCTCTCCTCCCTTTCTGCCTTCCCCTCCCCTCCTCCCCCCGAGGAGCACGTCTCCGCAGCACTGGAGGCAGGAGCCTGCTACACGCAGGTACGGTGGAGGTAAACGCCTTGGGAATGCACCTGTGTGTAAAAACTTTTCTGACATAAACCGACTCAAAAAAAGCCCCTTTCCAGTCTTCTGGAGTTGTCAAGTGGTATTACCGCATCATGCCATGAAAATGAGCGAGGTGCATTTATGGTTCCTTAACGGTGAACAGATTCTCCAAACTAATCTGTGATAAAAGAGTGTTTCCTCTAAGGAAAAAGAAAACTTTCACCTATCTATTTCACAACAATGAAAGGTCTGGGAATCTAGTATTTCCACAGCTCAAAGCCAAAATAGATTACTTAGTTATTCATTTCTCCAGATCTTTTTGGTGTAAAATCTGAAAGTAACTCAAACAACAAAATCTTCAGAATAAATTAGGGCATGTGTTAGAACTGAGAGAAAAAGTCACAAGAACAGACTTTCACGTGTTTTTCAGAACACCTACAAGTAAGTATCAGTTGGGCGTGGTGGCATCCTGTAAAATATCTTTTGTTAAACAGATGGAAAAGAAACCTGTCTGCCATCAGCCTCTTGTGGTGGCATGTTAAGTAGCAAAGCTAGTTAGAAAATAATACACATGTACAGATTTAAGAAATGGACAACGTTTCACTGTAGATGTTTATTCTACTTATAGTAACAAAAACCTGTGAAGTCCCATATTTTAATGTACAGTGATATATTTTGTCATATAAAATACAATTTACAGAAATTTCTATCAAGTAAACCTAAACAAACACACTTGCTTTTTGCATACTTTTATGTATGTCTTTAAATTAGAAACATCTCATTAAGAAAAATCTTACACCATAGTAGATGTTTGCATTTAATACCGCCTCTTTGCATTTTAACATTTTGTCTACAGGTTCAGAATACAGACGATCATTTCAACCAGCAAATCCTCGATGTATAAGGACTTGTAAGACGCACCAATGTGAACTGTAAAATCTGTAGTGAGATACATGACATACTTGCTACTTGAAAGGTAGACTTCAAGATGGAAATGTTTATAGGAATCTCATTTTACACTTGCAAAACTATTTTATAAAAATATCAAAATACTTCTGCAGCTGTAATTTACATGGTCAAAATGTAAACCAGCAGGGTTTTCTTTATTTCATTCTTTAGAGTTACATACTTGAAGAATACATGAAAAGTAGCAGTATAATGTATTTCACAGTGAAAAATTACCCTCTTGAATCTCATTAAGTATTACCAATCTTCTTTTCAAACTTATGCAGTTTTATACCTTTTTCAGTGGACAGTCTTATATACACTACCAGCATAAGCAGGGTCTGACAATAGTGACACTTTTTTCTTTTTTTTTTTTTTTTTCCAGGAGCAAAACACTTTTAGAGTGGAAAGTACAGGAAAATGGAGACATTTCTTAAATTTCCAGCAAAGTTCTGCCAAAAGAAAACCCAAGAAATGTCCCACATAATTAATTTCAATCGAAGAAATAAATTCCATGGCCCATTTAATAAACTTCTTTTATTTAACAAACTTCTTTTTCTTTCCTTTGGTATACCAATTCATTTGTAGTCTTAGCTCTTTGCCAATAGATGTCTGATTTTTTTAATTTTTTTGCTGGTTATAAAGGTGCTACTTTTATATACTCTTTAATTGCAGGTTTGTAAAAATGTGAAATTAAAAACCCCTCATCCACATGAAAAACTAGGTGTGGTTTGTTTCTTTGTTGTACACTTAACAGATGGATTTCAAAACACAAAATACCTGTATATAAAAAGGAAGATAGTGCACTTTAAGCTTTTAACATTCCATTTTCAAATCCTCCGTCCAATAATCAGTAACACTGTTCTTCTGCAGCCTTCTCCTAAATACGCATGACCCTTCCATTGTAAAATAAACAAGACAGCAATATTTGACTCCTTTTTTAAAGCGTGTGCTGTAGGAACAACTTTGACACCAAAATATCACATACATGAGATGTAAAGGTATGGCTCCTAAGGTCTTGATTAAATTCTTTTATAAAATTACAATTCAAGTTACTGGAAAACATAACTTTATAATTTTTAAAAGCAATATGCTCTTCTTAGACTTTTTCCATTTCTGTACTGTAAATGGAAATTTTAAGATAAAGATGCAAGTAGAAAAAACAAAATTTCAGAACAGGTAACGCTGTGAATTTTTATAAGAAAAACATTATGCACAAAATGCAGCAAGTGAAAGTCCAGTATGTTCTTGCCTTTTACCTATTTGAATATTGTCATTCACAGTTGTTCAAAAATTGCTAATTTGTCAGTACATTTTGTAAGGCTAGATTTACAACAGCATTTTTGTAAAGGTGAGAATATACAGTATATACAGAAGACATTGACTCAGTCCTTGCAGTGGTGTATATTATCTATGGGAAATATAACAGCAGTTATAGTTCTATGACTGATTAGTGGAAGATGAAGCTTCTGCTTCTGTTGCTTTCTGACCTTCCTTAGGTGTTTCTGGCTTCATCTCTTTACCGATCTCCCTACTTTTACTCCGATCTTTCCGATCTTTTCCTCTTTCACGATCTCGATCTCTGTCTCGATCTCGCTCTTTTTCCCTGCTTCGATCCCGGTCTCGGTCTCTGTCACGATCTCTGTCTCTGCTTCTTGATCGTTCTCTGTCACGTCTCCTGTAGGATTCTCTCTCTCTGGTTCTTGCTCTCTCTCGGTCTCTGTTTCTTTCCCAGTCTTTACCTCGCTCTAAGTCTTTCTCTCTGTCTTTGTTTTGGTTTCTGTCTCTGTTTTTATCCCATTCTTTGTCTCTGTGTCTCTCCCAGTCCCTGTCTCTGTTCCAGTTTCTGCCACGGTCTCTTTCCCAAGGTCTGCCATGTTCTCGATCCCTTCGTCTTTCCTCAAAGGGTCTGCTTTGTCGATTATCTGCTTGCTGAGGCTCTGGCTGATCTAAAACCTTGTCTTTATTTCCTCCTTCGTATCTCTCTCTCTGTCTCCCTTCAAATGTCTGGCCTCTAAATTCAAGATTTTTGCCTTCTCGGAAGTCAGATCCTGACCACTGTCCTTCTGACTCGGGCCCTTGCCCAGGAATACCAGAAAGAGGTGCAGACGGCCCAGCTTCCTCCCACATCTCCTTTCTGTGGCCTGGTGGATGACTGGGAAGGTCCAGGAGTGGTCTTGGGGTTGGCTTCATATTTTGTGGTGGCTGACCTTGGAAATGAAATCTGGAAGGGGGAGGTTCGTTTTGTTCTGGAAACATTGGAGGTGTTGCTCCTCTTGGTCCTCCAAACTGAAGCGGTGCTGGACCTCTCTGGTTGGCAAACCTGGGTGGTGGACTCCCTCCTCTCCGTTCTTCAAATGGCTGTGGCAAAAGTCCTCGTGGGCCGGGTATGTGGTTTGGAGCCGGACCTCTTTGCCCTTCAAATTGATTTGGGTGAGGCCCTCTTGGTCCCCCAAAATGACTAGGGGCTGGACCTCTAGGCCCTCCGAACTGCGGACCTCCTCTCTGTCCTTTAAACTGAGCTGGTGCGGGTCGCCTTTGACCTCCAAAAGGAAAAGGCGAAGGTCCTCTGTTTCCCATGAACTGAGGTTGATCAGGTCCTTCAAACTGTCCTGGAGGCCTGATCATCTCGTTATATTGGGAATCTGAGAATTCCCTTTGTTCCATGTGAGGCTCCCTATGATCTTCAAACTGCGATGGTGACATTCCTCTTGGAACACCGTGATAAGACGGAGCAGGGCCCCTGTTATCACCAAACAGAGATGGTGGTCCATGCTGTGTAGAAAACAAGGAAGGAATGGGACCCTTTTGACTTCCAAATCTTCCAGGGGCAGATCCTCTTTGTCCATCGTTATTTGGAGAACCATGCTCTTCTGAGAACTGTGGCGCTGGGCCTCTAAAATTAGGTCCATGAGGTCCTCCGGGTGCATTGAGCATCAGTGGTGCTGGAGGTCCTCCTTTCTGCCCAGACAAAGAAAACGGACCTCCAGCTCGGTTCTCTTCAAAGTGCTGTGGGAGAGGTCCACCCTCACCCTGAACTGGTGGAGATTCAGTTTGTTCTACAAATTGATGAGGCTGAGGGTTTCTTTGTTCTTCGTATTGCACCGCAGAAAGACCCCTGTCTGGTTCAAAGTGACCAGGTCCCTTTTCCTGAGAAGTAAACATTGGATTTGCCTCATTTGACCAGGATACTTTGTGCATATCTTGCAAAGACTGACTGTCATTAGATGTGGAGAAATTAGGCTGAAAAGACGTACTTGGAGGTGTTGGAAGCAGCACTTTACGTAAAGGCTTGGATGTAGAAGGTTCTGCAGAAACTGCTTGACTCACATTTTCCAAAGTAACTTGAACAGTATTTTCAAATTTGCTATTCGGTGCCTCTTTCTGCAGCACTGCAAGAGGCTTTTCACTGGAAACCCAGTTATCACCACCGTAACTAAGCTGAGTAGCAGGAATTAAAGTTTTATCTTCCTTACCAAGTGAAGTCTGCAAAGTGTTTGGAAAACTCGCTTGAGGAATTTCTCTTGTGGATATCTCATTCTGTGCTGCCTGTGGCTTTATTCGAGACTCGGTGCTGTCATTAGTTTCTGTTGCCATTCTTCTAGCTTGTCGAGGGTCTCTATTCTGCCGTGGGTCACAGCTCTGGTTTAAAAGTTGTGCTTGCTGATTGGAAGATGAAGGTAAATCTACTTTTTGTGCAGCCTGTTGGTCCTGATGGAACAATTCAGTCTTCATTAGGGAAGATTTTGGTGGAGGTGACATTAAAGCATCAGACACCGAGAAGTGAGCCATTGAAACACCAACAGCTGCTCGTTGTTGTCTGAGGGCTTCTTCTTGCTCCTCTAGTTGTCGTTTCTGCTCTTCTATTTGTTTGTTTAATTCTTCTAACATTTTTTGCTGTTCCACCAAGGATGAAGACGCAGATAAATCTGGCACATACGAGGCAGGTGTTTCCACAGAAGTGTTTTTAGTGTCTGTATACATTTTGTTAGGTAAATCATCAACAGTAACTTTTGCTTCCTCCAAGATAGTTTCGTCTTCCGGATCATAGGCCTCATCCTCTAGTTCTGCTGTGTTACTGGGCTTCTCCACACTATACAGTTTTTCACTTTCACCGGTCTGCATTTCAAAAGCTTTCTCTGGATCATATTCTTCTTCGGGATCGTATGGCCTGTCATCCTCCTCATCTTCTATAGCTTTGTCTTTTGACATCTGTCCAAACTGTTGTACAATGGGATCTAGCAAAGGAACAGCTGACACACCTCCATCCACAGCTGCTTTAGCTTCCTGATTTGAAGACTGGACAGTTTCAGTCTCCTTAACAAGAGGTTCAAAAGTCTTCTTTTTACCAAAAAGTGTCTGGAGGATGTGCTCAAGAGGTGTGGCAGTTTTTGAGGATGAAGAATGCGTAGCAGTAGCACTTGTAGAAGCGGTAGCTGAAACTGGTGGCGGTACAGTACTTGTGGTTCCACTCTTAATCGAGGACAGTATTTTTAATACTGAAGGTGTAACTGATGAGGTTTCTGGAATGGGAAGTGGGGGTGGAGGTGGAGGAGATCCAGGTGGTGTTGTACTTACAGCTGAATCTCCCGAATACAGTGTGTATTTCGGAGTTTTCTTTTCTTGTGAAGAAGCTACTGGCCCCTTAGAGTACAGCGATGTTTCTGTTTCCTCTTGCACCTGAATTCGGCTGCGCTTTTCCTCTATTTTGTCTGTATCCGTGCTAGTAGCAAGACGCTTCCCTTTCTGACAGATAACCAATCCAAGAATTAAATTTGGACGTGAAGACTCGAGACCTGAAAGGAAACACAAAGATTGCATATGTAAAAAACCTACTATTTTTTATCTGTGTTTTCAATAGAAACTTATCATTTTATATAATGGCAGCTATGAGTCATAACAGTAACAGTTCTTCTAAATTTCATGCAGTGACATTATCCCATAAGCCTATGTGTCTATATTTAATTACTATTTATATAAATTTGTATACAGTAACTAAAAATGTTTTAATCCTTTCCCTGATATTTTGTAAGATTGCAGTAACAGGTATGATTACTGAAAGATGTCCTTGTAAATGTCTCTAATGTTCAAAAATTAAAGTTTTCCTATTTTTGTATTATTACTTTCTTCTTATTATTGTCCACTTCCCCCCCAAATCAAATATTTCCTTTCTAAATACTTTGCAAATACATTATATGCACAGCGATACTGATAAGTGAGAAAACCTGGACAAGCAATCTAACTTTCTGTAGGGCTACGTTGGAATTGAAGAACCAGAAATAAAGAGAAAAAAACTAATGCTATTAAAACAAACAAACAAACAAACAACAACAACAAAATACAAACACTTCACTTTCTGTTACAAAGAAAGCACGAGGCATTGTTAAACTTCATAACTACATTTCTGTTCTAATCTGTGCTAAAATACCGGACTGACATTTACACCATTCCATCAAGGTGACTTTTAACACTGTTGTAGAATTGAGTTTGATGCCACAGACCCTTCCCTAAGTAAGAAATGTGAGCAGAATTACTCCATTGTGAAAGCTTCAGGCTTGAATCCCTGGAGAAGCATTTCCAGAAATGACCAGAAAGTTTCCCATAAAGAGGAAAAATGCAAACAGCTGAAGGTCCGTTTCACATCATCGTATTCCTTCCTTGTACATTCACATTTCCCACAGGCACTCGTGGAAGACAAATACAACCAGAATAAAGAGCAGGGAATAAATCCTTTAACATACAGTCAGTGGCAAATGTAGAAAAAACATATAAAGAGAGGATTTTAACTTCTGGATTTAGTGACTTGAGATCCTCATTTGGGAGCCATATTAATATTTGCATCCAGCAAGGAACCAGGAATATAGAAACGAAACTAACAGCAAAGAGATTTACTGTGGTTATATGATGAGGACTCTAAAACCTACACTGTCCCTTATATTCATGACCCTTAAGTAAGAGTTTAAAAGAAGTGTAATATATGAATTCATGTATATCTTTAGTCTCTTACTAAACAAAACCAACTGCTCACTAAGGAACAACTTATAAATAACTAATTATTGCCACTGAAAACTTCTTGATACCAGCAAAAACCCAAACTTCCCATAGTTGCAGATAAATTCTATTTGCCATTACCAGTCATAAGTATGAACCTTTGCTGAAACAACTGAATTCAAAGTTTTAAGGGGGCTCCTAAATTTACTATCTTATGAGAAAATTACATCAGCTGTTTTTATTTGTATAGCTGGAATTATATTCACGTACGCCAAGAAAGTATTAAATGAGGTAAGCCTATTTCTTAAGTTCAATGTGAGGTTTCCTCAGCAAGAGGATTATAACCAGGTAAGTCAAGACGATGACTTCTTCAACACAGCTTCATTAAGCATAAATATTTCATTAAGCAGTAACCTGCCTAAATTCTGAAATTCTGTGTTCTTCTGACTGTGACTGGTAATAGTACAGCACGCCTGTTTTAGCCACATAATGGAGAGACCAGCAAAATCTGGTTACTCACTAGAAGGTCTTTGCAAAAAGACAGAAAAAATTGAGGCCAATGCAAAATCTACTTGAAGTTTCCTATCAGAAGCAGCTCTCATTTTAAGTATTTTGAAAAAAAATAACACTGAAATTTGATTGAATGCATTCTAGTTCCACAGCTGATTTCAGATTACTTCAAAGTTCAGCGTTTGAGTTTTACATAGTTCTGTGGTTGAGAGGATGTTGGCCATGCTGGTTTAAATAAACTTCTATATTACTTCCTACTTGTACATTTAAAACTCAGTGCCAAGTTTTTTCCTCCAGATATAGTATTTCAGTATTTTGTGTTGCCAATTTTCACTTTCTTCCATGGTTAGAAATATATATATATATACACACGAATTATAAATGCATCAAGAAAATGACCTAGCTATAGTAACCAAAACTAAGACTTGCTTATAATTTAGTTTGCTTATAATTCTATACAGATTGCCCTTGTGAGAGGGCAGGGACGGCAAGATGTACAACGAAAGGAGGCAGGACAGGAACTAAACAAGTAATTATCTTTGGTGAATCTAAGATTATTTGGAAAGGATCACAAATCCCTGATTCACCCAGTTAAGAACTCCTTTCACCCCACTGCCTAAAAGCAATCCTAGCAATTCTGATCACTATAGTTTACTACCCCAGATGAAGTTACATTAATGCATAACATCAGGGCATAGCTCAAAAGACAGCTTACTTGGGAAGACTGTGTACACTCTGAAGAGACTCAATAGTTAGGTATGATTCACTCTGAGTGACTGCTTTACATTTTTTCTTTATCAGCATGTGAGTAACGACTCCACATTTGGTCAGCATCGACCCGTGCAGAGTATCTCTCAAATCTGTGTTCACCCTAAAACTCCTCGTAAGCATTCACTGTTCTTCTGTCATTAACGTATTGGTTATCTGCTCTTCTGCAGAGACCTGTGATTTATCCAACTAGTCACAACATGCATCTCAAACACTGAACAATTGAAACGAGCAGGTTTCAAAAATCTATTGGACTGTGTATCTAAAATTAACAGCAAAAGGATAAAAAATCAGTTCTGAATCCCTGTAAGAGACAGAGATCATCGCTAATAAAAACAGAGTAAAACTTAAACACACGTTCAAGATAAATTCCAAAGCTAAATTAACAACGGCTATAACTGAATCTGTTTAGTTTGGTCAGAGAAGAAATCCATTAAAATTTTACATTTTGATACTGTAATTTTCAACAGATGTCTAACCCAGTTTCTAAATTCATTCAATCCAAAGCGATCACGCAGTAAGTGCTTCTTTTGGATGGAAATATACAGCCAGACCAGCACTTCAAAGCTCAGTCCCATTCCATTTCCATATCCGTAAATAGGTTTCAATATCCATAAATAGGTTAAGTGCCTAATTTTAGGTAATAACTACATGAAAATGTTGGCTGCAGTCTCCAACTATTGCTCAATAACTATCTTTCACAAGCAAGCATTTTAAGTGCTGCAAGCTATGTTAGTAGCTTTTGATGCTAAATTATTTATAAAATATTGTTAAATGCATTCTGCATTTGAAGACCACGATGGTGTTATCAAGTTACATCCTGTAATTAAATCTATTTAAACAAGATATATTAAATATTACTATGGGATTAATATATTTTTTTTCGTTAAATACGTTTTTTATTTTCATGAAATCAGTTTTGCAGTATTTATCTACGTAATGGCCACATATTGTCCCTACCATCCGCAGCTGCTAGGAAGTTAACTGTACCACTAAGGATACATCCCTAATTTCTGTACACTGATGGCAAAACTTAGGGAACAGACCTATGCCACACTTTTAACCGCAGAGACCAATACAAGCAAAGCTGCAATCATTATCAACACGCCGTTTAAACACTTGTCCCAGTTAATTGTGAAAGCATGATTGAAAACTATCAAGTTGGTGTATCTCGATTCGGTGATAGAGATCACTCCCACCACTGTAACACTGCTGCACATTACGGTACTTTTGCTGAATGGGAGTGGCTGACATCAAAAATATGTTGTTCTACTACTGCTGCTTTCCATACTGCTATGAGTACTCTAAATAGCTTGAAGAGATTTCATGCCTTCATACTTAAAAACACTTCCAAGCTTAAACTAACGGAAGAGATACTGCGGCATGCCCTCTGCTGATACACTTTTTAAATTAAAATTCTTCTATTTTAAATATGTATGGTACCCGATACATTTCCAACATTGCCAATAAATCCCTCCATAAGTGCGTCTTCCTAGTGCTAATAATGGCTGATTTTATTTTTTTTTCAAAGTGTTTTCAGATCTACAGATGAAAGTGCTAAATAGTGTTGTGTGTATGTGAAACGAGACAAACAAATTCACATACAGTAAACTACCAGAAAAAAAAAAAAAAACAAAAACAATGCTGAACATCCCACCAACAGATAATACCTGGTAATAAATATCTGAGGTGGTTGAAGTGAATAAATGTGAATATCCTTCCATGTTCCTCTATATTTATATCACCCATGACAAAGTTTTGTAGATCTTCTAGGCACTACAGCAGGTCAGAGGTCCTCAGTTGTGTTCCAAATCCAGTCCATCAGAAAACAGGATTCATAACAGATTCATAATCCGTATGCACCTGATGGAGCTGGCTGATACAGCTGGAATATCCTCCAGCTAGGACTTCTGGAGTGATGGGATTATTGTCCTCTCCCTCCTCCCGCCCCCAGTCATATTTACCAAAGTATCTTACACTGTCATGTTTTTTGAGTACTTGCTAAACACTATTTGAAGGTACACAAATTTAAGAAGACAATGACCACTTTCCAAATAATATCTTTATTGGGTATAAAAAACAGTAAATTCCATCAGATGTCAGTAACAAGTATGTATTACAAGTCTTTTACGCTGCGGTATTAATACATTCAAACACACACACGCACATAAGAAAACCAGCTTACCTGATTTTTTCCCCATATTCTGGACTTGGTTTTCAAAATATGAACACAACTTAGCACAACCGTGAGGTAAAGACTTTCACAGAGGTTTCCAAGAAGAGTGTAGTGTAAGTGGGTCTTCCATTAATGTATCAGATCGTACGGCCTCCCTACCTTTGGAATTTTGCATCTATTGCTTTAATTCACTTTGCATTTCAATTCGAAAATCTGACTCACAAAATTTGCCTCCACAGACAATGCCTGCAAGTGTTTATACCTATGTTTCTTCTGGGCAATTACCTCCAGTTTTGAAAGAACTTTTCCTATTTACATTTTGTAAAAACCAGCCTGACATGCCTCATTTCTATGCTAACAAGTCTGTCTACTTTTGCCAGGCCTCCACTTTAAAAGCTTCCTTTGAAATGAAATCTACAACAGAAATATAAAAGATAATGTACAAGGACAGCCTATGTTTGCTCAAGAATGCAAGGAGGAGAAGATCATTTAAATGCTTCCCTAGAGCAGCTTAAAAGCACAGCGGAAGACTGCAGACGTAGCCAAGTCAATGGCAAACTCATTCGTATATGTTACTGTCCAGAAAGGAATGTATTTCAGTTATTCGGGCTGGAAAATCTAGCCCACAGTTTAGGACTCTGTCTGCCTCCCTGTGCCAAGTGTTAACACTTACATGTTCTTGTTTTTTGGTTATGAAACAGGAATAATAGTTTTTGCCTACTTTTCAAGAACTGGGTAAATTAAAGACGACCAGGTGCTTACATTCAGCTTATAGAGACTACATGATGACTTAAGGTAGCAACAAGCTTGCCTTTTTAGCTGTAGCCTGAAAACAATGACGTAGACTGTGCACTGTTCAGGGATGGATAAGACAGGCTCAGAGTGTATGAGAAAAATCTTGTCCAAGAACACAAAGCAAGCGCCCTTTGCAATTTCATGCAGGAAAGAAGAGTATTTTCCTAGCGTTACATTACTTGTTGGTGGTGTTTTTTTGTTATTGTTTTTTAAGTCGTATGCCATTAACATGTGAAAACCTGGCCAGGCAGAACACACCTCTGTTTATGAATATAAGCCCTGAGAATGCTTTATTGAGTTTAGTCCTAAACTTGTATTTGGGTAGCAGAGGACAGTCAGCTTGTCAGAAAGGTCAGCTCCTTACATGTTTTAATGTGTAATTATTTTGCGCTGTTTAGTATTTTACAAACCATCCTTACAACAACGACGTATTGCCTTCATTGTAACCTGTAGCTCTTAAGCTCCTCAACCTGTTACTCTATATGAAAAAAGGTACTTATTTGGAAACTAAGCATATGCACCGCCTCCATCCTCAGATGAAGATGACTTCAAATTTTGTAATATAAAGGTGTTTCACATCTGAATTCATTCTCATTTCTTCTGTTTCCATGTTCAATGCACAAAGATGGAGCAAATTCAAGCCATACATTACTGCTGATAACTCTAACTAAAAATAGAAGAGCGTAATATATACCAACCTATACCACCTACTGTCTGCCACCTACGCAAAAGGAATTTGCCTGCTCCCAGGCAAACCAATGTTCTGAAGTCAGTGATTTGTCTGGAACTTGATCCAGGTAGCACAGAATATTTCAGACCCCGTGTACATGCATATTGCATGCACAGCGTAATACATACCATGAGATAACAACAATGTAGTGAAACCATAAACGTTACCTTTGTCTTCAGAGATTTCTTGACTGCTCCGTGGGATAAGAGTCTCCTACGTGATTTAGGGGACAGCACATGGCTTGTAGGGACCTAAAACTTGGTGGATTTATGGGTTGTTGAAAGTAGGGTCGGTTGAATGTTCTGATAATGTTTGCTTGTTTGTCTCAATATAGTGGCTGTTCTATGTACTCCATTTTATGGGTAAACAAATCCTCCTAACAGCAGAGATTTATCTTGTTGGAAAGGCTATGTGAGTTTCAGACCATGTCACCTTGAGATGACTGACTTTGCAATTTTTTCCTATATGCATACTTTTTAAATGTTTTTATAAAATTATATATTTTTTTAACTATGCTTACATTAAACATTCAAAACCAATTGGTCTCTGATTTACTTGTTTTGTAATTTTACCTAGCAGTTAACCTCCCCTAAATTTTGTGCTTACCTGGTCCCTCAAAGGGCAAGAGTTTGGAAGGAATTGGGTCCTTAGAACTCAGTGGGATCAGGTAGAGATCCTTGACATGTCTGTTGTTATTAGCTACAACACCAAAACGACCACGACTGCTAAAATAGGAGTAGAGAGAGATATAGGCAACTTCTTCTTCTTCTGTGGCAGGATGGAAACGAATCAAACACAATTCCTGAAATGCAAAATCAAAGTGGAAAAATTCAACCTGTAACATATCAGCAAATAAAATCATAAAAGCACTCAACTATTTTTTTCCAACACAATACTCAAGATTTAAGAAAATACTGTCATTCAATTGGTTCAGAGTATTCAAATAATTACGAAAGAAATGGAAAATTCTTAGATTATATTTGCATACTGTGCTTCATTTTTACTAAATCCACAGTTTTTAGTAGTAAAGCTTATTACATACACTTACTAAAAAATTCCTAGTCTTTTAAAATTGAATTTCTATCTTCAGTAACTGAATAAATAGATTGTTTATATTCAATCATTAAAAAACAATAGGTTGTATGAATGTTTAAGACTACACGGAGGAAAGACGATTGGCAGCTCAACAGGCAAACCTGTTTCTTCAATAAATCAAAAATTTCAATGGAATAAGTGGTAGCAGTAGTTTTCTAGGTATGATCGACATCAATATAAATTAGTAAAAGGGAAATTCTATCAAAAGCTGCTGTATATTTCTTCCTGGTTTTCCAAAGGATTTTAAGTAAATACCTTAGAAAGTGAAGATTTGAGTTTGCCAACATAATCCCAGACTGTCTTCGGTGAGATCCTCCCACCAATATGAATCGTGTCTGGTAAATCCTAAACAAGAAGCATTACATGGTCGTATAAGAAAAGGAAAGAGAGGATACAGTTTTGAACCAGCACAGATTGCCCCATCCCAGTAGCTTAGGCGATAATACAGTACTATATTTTACTAAACTTGCACATATACATTCCTAATTTCAGACGGGCTATTTCCAAAATGCAAGGAGTTCATTATGGCATATTACTGGAAGGCTGGCAGTACACACAAAACAGAAAAAGCACTGCCTGACGAAGATAGCAGTGGAAGGTCAAATACTTTTGTATGCCTATCAGCCGATTCTATTTGTTAGCTTTGCTTTTACAGGGAACCTGTTATATGTAGTGTAGCTTTTATCTACGCTTTCGATTTATCTGAAATTTTTGCACCCATATGAATTCTAGTTAGCTTCCTGTCATGATGACAGTGAAACCTGTTTTAGCAAAAACAAGAGAGCCACCAACCCTCCTAAGAAAAGACCTAAACTACACGCCTGAAACCCTCAATCACAACAAATACACTTCTTCAGAGAAGTTAAATAACGGCTCAGTTGTTTCATCACAAGCTGTCATACTACCTCATTAGTTGAATGTACACCCTCCCAAAATATAAAAGCAGTTGCATCAAAGTTAATCAAAGGATGATATTTTTAATAAATGGCCAAACTTTTCTAATAGATCACATCAGTGATCCATCCATCTGTTTGTGAGCAGAACAAGGCATCTCTTTCAACACACATGCTCTAGAACTTCTCGTCAAAAACTGATCTTGAAATCAAGCTATTGTTCTACGTTAGATACTAACATATATATAAACATATTAACAGACATGAGAATTCTTCACAAATACGTGAGGAATTTCTTTTAAAAGGCTTTCTTTCATCCCCCCCGCCTCAGGCTACTGTTCCTATTACTAAAGGAGATTACTAAAGGGATGCAATTTTTTTTTGTTACACTTCCAATATAACAACATACACAGTGACCCCAGCCTTTCTAACAACAGGAACTGCAATACATTCTAAACGCATAAACATGTCAGTGCTAACCTCACTAAGATAATCAAAGCACCCGGAGACAGGATATGCTTTAGTGACAAATTTGGCCACACTCTGCATATTAATAAATCCTTTCCAAATGGTGTTGAGGCGAGAGAGGAAGAGAGAAGTATCGCTGTCTTGAGGTGAGCGTGGCTCAGCAACACTGCAAAACAAATCCAAAAGAGAAACGTTATAGAGCACAGTAAGAATGCTTCCTTCTTCTTCTTTTCTTCCCTCCTCTTATTGATCAATTACTTTATTTTAAAAAAGCAAGTAACACAAGCCTTAGTAAATGCTTTGTTAATGTTTTCCACTTTCATCCAATACAGGATGAAAGTCTGGAGCAGCTTTAAACCAACCCTCACAAACACTTAATATATTTGAATGCACATGCAGATTTAAAGTCAAATATCTTATAAGTTTTATTTATCTGTTAAAACACATTGAAGAATTTTTACTGACAATATATAACGATGCTCAGAAAACTTTACCAACTAGAGAAGTTAAACAAGGAGATGACGAATTGAAAATTTAAAGTTCAGGTAATCGGATTTAAAGTTGAACATGCCTTTTGATTATTAGCAGGGGAGGGTAAGAAGCAAAGGGGGACAAACAAACTGAACATAGCGAGACTAAAGATTCAGTGGCTTAGCTTACTATTAAATATACACACCTGATATTGGGTGACTGATGAACAGCTAAGTATCTTGGATCTGGTGAGGACGATGGTTTTGTTAATATTGATTTGGGGACAGTCATAACTGGTTTTGACATTTCCTGCTTTGTCTCCCCTGTTGAAACGTTATCAGATGCAGTACCAGAACGCAGGGCTGTCGTCGTAGTACCAGAGGAGCTGCTCATTGCTGTTCTAGGGTCTCGGCCAGAAACTGTTACAGTTGTGACAACTGCACCAGTGCAAGAGGCAGGAAAAGTCGAAGGTTCTTCAGATGAAGAATCTGTGTTGTTATGGCCTTGGGTTGTAGGAATGTAAGTTCTTTCTAAGCTTGACTGGGAAACTGCTTCTGCTGCAGGTGCAACTTCGGTTTCCTCTGTGTTTTCAGAGGCTGCCTCTTTAGCAGGCTCCGCTGATGATGATGGTGAAGAACTTTCATATTTTGGCTGAACTTCTGGTTTAGATTTTGACTCTGCTTTTTTAGCAGAAGCCATTGATTTTATCTTCTTCGGTGGTAATTCATCTTCAGATGCTGAAATCTGACCTACAAAATTAATTTTAAAGTGTTTTTGATTACTGTTTAACAATGAAAAGGTCTGAAGAGAAAAACAAGTAAGCAAGCAATGCTCTTAATAATTATTTTACTTCACACAAAGTCAACACTGTAGATACCTGTACAGATTTTGCAGTTCAGGTCAAAAAGATGGGCTCGATGTTGATTTGTTGTATCCTTCAACATACTGCTAAAAACGTCTAGAGAAGGAGCACTATTTACATTTTGTACAGTTCGGGTTGATTCCTGCTGCTCCTGGAAATGAACAAACACAGAAAACATTCTTGTAGATTGCTAAATTCAATCATAAAAAAATACTTTTGAAACCGTTAATTCCAGTTCTTTAAAAAGATATTAAGGGCTGTGCAGAACTACTGCTCTGAGCAGCACTTACAAAAAGATGGAATTTTGAAATATTCTTCCCCTTTTATCACTTGTTTAAGAATATCGTGTCAAACAGAGTTCTCAAATAGTATTTGTCCTCATTTCATTTCATGTAATTCTGAAGTAGATACTATCACATTAACTGCTTCCTGAGAATACAGAATTGTAATACTGATCACATTTTTGGGGGGGAAAACAATTGGCTAAGATTTTGCTGTAAACTGAGGCAAGGGTCTGAAAAACACGCATCATCTGATATTTTAGAAGCACATGCGATATATGCCCGGTATTAGGTTGTTGCATTCCTTCAAACCAAAAGGAAAATGCTCATAGCACACCTACTAGGTGATATTCTTACAGTTCATTGAAACAACCTGCATTTCTGATACAAAATTTGAGGCCCTAGTTAGCATTTATCTCCCTTGGCACCTCCATGCTAAAGCAATAGCTAATACTTACATCAGAATCAGACACCGGGGGAGAATCTTCCATATTTACATCTGGCACTTGTTCCCGTTTTACAGCTGCTTTCTTGATCTCGTGTGATTTGTTTCTTGACTCTAACATCTGAGAGAAACAAAAACACGTTAGTAACAAGTCTGCATACTGATTTTATAATTTTATTTTGTATTTTCTTATCGGTTGGCTAGTGGAAGAGAAAAAGCTTACGTTATTCATATTTCATTAGGAAGAAAACAATAAATTATGGGTGGTAAGGGCTGGTGAAGTTACTGTTAGTTCGTATCTAAGGACACACTGGAGAATTGTATTGCTTACCGCTTTGGCTGGTTTCTCCTTCCATACAGACAGTTCTTTAGATAAAAGTTCTTCGGGTTTCATTCTCACTAGTTTTGACAGTGAGATTTCTTCACGAAGAACACGATGAAAAAGTCCCTAAAAAAAAAAAAAAAAACACTTTGTTGCCATGCTGAATAACTTAAGCAACTAACATGATTTGCAGTGCTGGACTGTCAAAACCCTTTCAGGTTTCTTAATTCCCTATTAGAAATGCCAGTTAATCTTAAGAAAACTTAGCACGGTGCAGCAACCAGAAACTAATGATGAAATCATCATGAAGCATGAATTTTCCACATTACCATAAAATATACTATCAATTCTACTGAACAGGAATTTCGAGAGATGAACTGCCACTCCTGTTTCTTATCTATAGCAGAATTTAAAAAAAAAAAAACTACATATTGATGTATTATTTAAAAAACAGAATATATTTCAGTACGTTTACTGTTTAAGTAAATTCCAAACCTGATTTTTTGGGTCCTTGAGATTGAACATGATGCTACGGTATTTACTCTTGTATCGGTTGTCCGTAACTTGAAACAAATTAAACATCTCCTTTTCAATATTGAGTGCTACTTTCCCTACTTCACTCTCTGTCATGACCAGATCATCACTGTCATTGACTCTGTTAAAAACAAGAAAGGGTATGCGCATTTACGTTAGGCACGAACTCTTCAGGCAGCATTCATAAAAAATACATTTTCAGAGGAAGGAGTTAACCACGCTTTTATTCACTCAGTAAGGACTTCCTTAAAACACATTTCAAAGCCAAAGTCCATCTCAGGACCTCAAAATGTCAACTATGGCAACCTTTTGCTACTGTCTACAGAAGACCACGGAAGACAGCCTTAACGAACTGAAGCCAGGTCAGTCCTTACAAATACTCCTACTCATGACACTGCAATTAGTTTGTTGTTGTTGTTTTTTGTCATGAGCTACTGAGGGAGCTAAAACACTTCAGTTTTAATCTTAGACCCTCCACTGTGAACAGCATTTCTATTTCAGACACTACCAGAGCACAGTGGCCTAAGTCTTGACAGCTGACAAGAGCTTTAATATTTGTGGGACAATGTTTCAGCTTTTTTTTTTTTTTAAAAAAAAAAAAAAAGTAGTACAGTTGCTAACTTTGGGAGAAGAAGGAACCTCTGCCTCAGCAAGCCCTTCCAACCTTTCACTGTGATATTCCCTACACTATGCTTCGTACAACCCCTACATCTCCAAACACCACCATTGCCAGATATCAGCTTCAGGTCACCTGCATTAGAAACATCTCTATGCTGTGATTTAATTCTTCAACTGTAATTGTCTCTCACTACAAATGGGATAGTGACTTTTTTTTAAAGGCTTTTTCACATGCCCAATTATTTGGCATCAGATTTTTTATATCTAATAAAGCTCTAATGCTAAAAATACTTGTAGTAATTTCTAGCACAAATTAAATCCCTTAGTATCACTTAGCAAGAAAGAAACAAAACTCTGCAGGCTAACCCTTTACTTCTAGTTGTAGCTTCCTATATAAAATAAGTGCTTTGAATTCCCACCCACCTCT
Organism: Anas acuta; assembly: GCF_963932015.1. NCBI lineage: Eukaryota > Metazoa > Chordata > Aves > Anseriformes > Anatidae > Anas > Anas acuta. The sequence continues at coordinate 14,101,759 of NC_088994.1, forward strand.
TCCATAAAATTTCTTTTAGGGACCGCCGAATATTTTGTCGAATCTGTGAGTTGGGCTGCGACTGGATAGGGCTAGCTTGTGTTTTTGCTTGACTACTTCCAGATGCAGTAGAAACGGAAGACGGCAAAGGCCTTTTGAGTCCTCCAGCCAAACTGGATGCAGCTAGTTTTTTGGAAGCTGGCGAGTCATGAGAAAAAGCTGCTTGTTTTGAAGGAACGCCGCCTGTTGAAGGCCATGGTTTCTTGGGAATTACACCTTTGAAACTCCCAGCAGGTTTAAGCGTCTGCTTCATTAGCGATGTGCTAGACACGGAAGGGGACTTCTTTGGAGGAAAATTTTTAGTGAGGGAAGATGCATGTTTCTCCACCATAGATGCTGAAGCAATAGCTTTCTTTGATGCCCCTATAAACTCTGTCGCTTTATCTTCGTTTCTCTTCTCTTCCTTTTGAGCTGTTAAAACAAAGAAGAAAATGCAGTATTAAATGCTTAACATTATAACTTCCTGTTTCTGAAGACCAGCTGTCAACCTATAAGGAAGTCTGTGAAATACCTCTGGAGAACTACCAAGTATATAATTTAAGCCATTCATTTTTAAAGCCTTTTTAAAAGCCTTTTTAAAAAATGTGTAAAAGTTGACTTTTTTAAGAAGAAGTTTGCCTTGGATCCTGCAGAGAGCACTTCTCAGAGACTGTCTGAAGAGTTTAAAAGAGTTGCATTTTGGTTGTAAAGGTTGAAAATCTCAGTCACAAGCTATGCAAGAAAATTAAAAAAAAAAAAAAAAAAAAGACACCACCTTCAAAGATTCCTGAGTTGGACTTCATGATTAAGCTTCAAAACAAAAAAACGAACAAACAAACATTTTCACAAAGTCTTTAAAAAAAAAAAAAAGCAACACAACCCATATCTCACATTTAAGCAGAAATCCTCGCTCCAAACTTTCTACTTTAAGGAGCAAGCAAAGAGAGTCAAGTTAAACAACAAATCAATTGCTTAAAATTTTAAATATACGTTCAAGCCATTTGGTTACTAGTATAAGTATCACACTGTCACTATAAACTCTCAGATCTTCTCATTTACTTCCCAGTTAAACTCTAGATTTAATACTATAATATTTAATAATTAAATATTAAAACCATTGCTCAAACTGCGGCTAATTAATTTAAAGGTTCCGAGGGAAACCAGGAAACAACTCCTGAGATGAAGTTGCTCTGATTAGAAAAGCTAAAGTTACTTCCCCAAAAGTCTTTTTTCTCCTCATAAATCTGCATTTGACTACTGACCAGTTTGTGATTTCTTTATTTTTTAATTATTATCTGATGTTTTTAGCTAGCAAGGTTTTGTAATCAGAATTAGTCCCACAGCCCCATCTGCAGAGAGCTATGTGCTTCCCGGGAAGGATGCAGAAATTTAACTTTGGTTCATTTCACCACGAACCAAATGGACCCTTTTGGTCTTCCATACCTGCTACAGTGAGAGCAGACATTATCAGGAAGGGTCTAACAACCGATTTTTCTCAGACTTGAGGGGGACAAAGGTAGGGAGCACCCTTCTGAAGCCCAGTTCGCCCACCTCAAGAAATCCTATAACAGCATACTGTTTGAATAGAAATACACCTCAGAAAGGGGAAGATTTGGATTACCTAAGAAACAATGTCACTACTCATTTCTGAGTGAAACAGCCTTCCCACCTTTGCCGGTCGTTAAATTCTGTTAGACGCTGAGCATTTGTAGTAGGCACCTCCAGCAGAACGCAAGCTTGTAACGAGCTGCACTACACTGCCTCTTACTGCCAGCATGTTTCACCACCAATACACAAGCTGCTGGTTAAGATGAACCATAAAACCGATGCTGTACCTGCATTTTCATAAGGCCAGGCAGAGAAGCAGGTGCTAAACGTTGCCTGGAATACAAAGTGAAGAGGAGGATGCAGAAGCACTAGCTATGTGGATCCACTGTGAGTGGATGCCTTGCTAAAGGTTTCTGAGTGAAAATTATCTGAAGTGTAAGATGAAACACACTACATTAAATCATTCCAAAGAGCGTGAAGATCTTACTAGAGATTAAACTTCTTGTTCACCCACTGCTCCCATACTTTTCCCTAGGGACTGGTCTCAAGTACTGACAAACTGAACACAAACCCAGGGGGATGTTGAGCTGGACTCATACGGACTTCTCTTCTCTTTCTATTATCTCCCAAAGCCTACCCCACTAACCTTACACTATCCGTCAGGAGGCATTGAGCTATCCCATGAAGGAGAACAGGGATCAGAAACTATCAGTGACATTTTCAGTTTGGTCTAATGAGGCACCTGGAACTTCATACACTGAGGTAAAAAGCTGAACTATTTGAATGAACAGTCTTGAAAAGCTAGAAGATGAATATCCAAAATATGTGTACAATAAGGTTGTGAGAATTTCTCTACTTCTGGTTCCTGGTTTATCTTCTGCCCAGACTTGTCTCTTCAGGCCGGTGGGACAGCGCACCTCTGTCTCACTACGGAGCGGCAGGACAGCACAGCTCAGGGTTCAAAATGACCACAGTACAATTCGGTCCTCGGTGCTATGATTTTAGTTCTTTTGGGTTGCAGCACAAGTACAAAACATGAAATACTAAGCTTACATTCCATACTTACAGTTTTATCATCTGTTCAAATTCGTTAACAAGCACGCTGATGGAACTAAGAACAGCAGTTAAGATATTGTGTATATAAAAAATATATCCGTGCCCCAAACCTTCCTGTGTTCTCCAACGGCTATATCATGGTAAAACTATATACATGTAAAATAAATAAATAAATGGCACTAGCACAAAGGTAGATTGAAGTTCCCAGGGTTGATAGGCAGCAGCATCAGTATGGGTTCAAGAAGAAAGATGCACAAGCATCCTTTATTCTGCCAGTTCACGTCATGGCTATTTTGAAATGTTTCTACAGTAGAGCACATAACTCAATGCTTCTTTAGACAACAGAAAATGAGCAGATATTTCAGCCTCATGGAAGTCTACCAGTCTCACAAACTGAAATACTACTTTATAATTACAACTGTCTACCTAACTACTTGCTGGCAGGGATTCTGCATGTAGTAAAAGATACCTACACTACATAGGCTGTTCGGTGTTTCAGAACACCTGTGAAGTACTTTCTCAAATCTGCAGGACACCTCACTACATTTGAAGGATAGTGAAGTGGTGTGTGTGTTTTGACAAAGTATCGAAGGTACTTACATCCTACACATGTTAACAACCTCATCTTAAAAAAAAAAAAAGAAAACACCCTCATATCCCATTTTGACTATGACAAAATGGATCGGCCCTGACAGATTTTTTTGGTTTACTGACAGGATTAGTGTTCTGCCAGACAATCCAGCTGCACCAACTCACGCTGTCCTTGCACAGCTCTTGTATCCAATGCACAGGAGGGCAGGAGCACACAGCCCAGCGCGGGGAAGGAGCAGGACTGCCTCTTCTGGCAGCAGCTCACCAGTCCCATTGCCTCAGCTGCAAGGCGAGCATGCCCCCCAGCTAGCACCATCTTCTGATGGACGCTGTGGCTGGTGCGTGTTTGGAAAAGTTACCAGAAGTGAGTACTCTTTTCAGAGAGCAGTATACCAACATATGTGGAATTTAGTTTCTGCACAGATGTCACTGTCGCTCAGCAAACAGATGGGACACGCAACGAACGGGTATTCTCTCCAATCTTTGCCTTGCAGTTCACGAACAGCTTGAAGACGCAGTCAATGCCTACTACATACAGTGGCCGCTCTATTTCGTACTGTGATGTTTCCATTTTTTTTTTTTTTATCAGTAGCTCCAGCGTACCTATATTAAATGCTGTTAAGCTGGTATTTTACCATAAAAGGATAAAGACGACTCCAGAACATCAGCCTAACAGGAGTTTCACCACAGACAGATCAGCGCCAGAAGGAAGAATCCGGTGACTTTTCTACCCAGCACTTCCAAATCCCTGGGCTTGATTTTAGCAACAGTACTAAAACAAAACCAAACCCCCAGTGGATTCCAATTTTCCCCATTTTGTCTTGTGGCCTGCTCACAAGGACAGCAACAGGATTCTTACTGACTGAAGGGAGCTTGGGCTAAAAGACCATGAGGTACAGATGGAACTCGTTGAGAAACTCAATTCCAGAGTGAGACCCAGTGAATACTCAGGCAGGAAATAAAAGTGCATTCTTTGTAGGGCTTAAGGAATAGCATTGCTACAGTATGCTCACTAGATACAACTATAATCTCTCCCACTAGATGTCATCAGATACAGAAGCCCTCCCCTAAGGGAATTCCTGTTAAAGTTCAGCCAAATATGACAACACGTAGCTAAGAATGAAACTTCTCTAAGTGGTACAGAACTGCCACATTATCTGCTGCGTTACAGATGAACCAGCTGAAAGCCTGATGGTTAAGTATCACCTTCCTAAACATCAGCATCGATGTTGTAACACTGTAAGTTGGTTGCTGAGATAGAACTCAAGAATGATTTCCACAGTGTAGCGCTGTTCAATTGTGTGTGAAGGATTTGCAGGAAACACTTGCATGGTAATCCCTCACCTACACTGAGGGATTGCCTTTTGCACCATGCCACCAGAGTGTAAATTACCCAAAGGCAACTTTGTTCTTCCTTCTGATCTCTTCAGAATATTTCTACATAACATTTCCTTTCCACCTCAATCTCCAGAAAAGTAGCTTTGGAAAGTCACTTCAAAATACCTGCCACCCTATCCAAGGCTTCTATTTACTTCTATTTAAGTTCTCATTTCTGATGGGTTATTTTGCTGGAGACACTAATTACTCCATTTTTTAGACACTGGAAGTGTTCTATTCAGTTTTGCTTAAATTTACAATTATCTAGATTACAGTTCTTTAAAGAAATTCAATTTCTTGCTCAAGCTGTAAACTGTGCTTTAGATAAACCACAGGTAACTGTACTTGAAGAGCGTCTTGCTATGAGTCTGTAAGACTCAGATTTAAAAAACAACTTTGCAACGAAGAAGTGTCACAAATAGTAGTTCAGAACACCATTAAGGAATTTTGTGAAACGTATCTTGCAGTCATGCAAGCTGATTGCTTGTTACAGAGTACTTATGAGAAGTTTCCTACAGAATTAAAAAAAAAAAAACATGGCATAATGCCGTTCGTACACTGAAACTATTGACGCTAGTATCTAATATTGTCGTAACATTTCACTGTTTCCTCTCCTCCCCTGCCCACACTGATCTGGTTTTTCTTTCCATGATAAAATTCCCCTCAAGGAAGCGTAGGGAGGACGGGATGATGGGTGCATCTCGTTCAGCTCGCACAGAACTTTCCGGTTTCACAAAGCGGTGACGCAGGGGAGGACTTCACCAAGCCAGCACTTCAGAAGAGTCTTGCGGATCTGTGAGCCTTTACAGCCCCACAGCACAGAGGCTGCTGAAGCAGGCGTGGGTTCTACAGATAAATTTTCATTCTTCCCCCTTCCTCACCAAAATAAAAGAATTTTAGAAAAAGATTTAGGAAGCAGATGTATGCACTACATGCAAGTTCTTGGGGGCAGCAACAGCAAGAGAGCTGGAGTTAACATTAAGCAAATCGGAGAATTTTTGTAAAATTCCACAATAATAAAACCTAAAAAGCAGCACACAGCTGTTTGTGATTCACGCTTTGAAGCGGATCACTTACTACATCTAAAAGGATTTGATGTCCTTTTGAAAAAAAGTCAAATTACTGGGACCAAAATTCACAATACTAGTGTAGCCTTGTAGGTGTTCAAATAGCAAAAATACCTATTAAAAGGTATTCTTGGAAAGCCTGTGTAAAAGCCAGCCAGAGCTGAGCAATTATGTATTTTGAGACAAGCTCATCTCTAAAGATATGAAACAGCACTGGCCTTAACAATGCTTAAACACCTGATTGGGATACAGGTGTGAGCAGTGCACCAGAAGCAATAAACTGCTTAGGAATACACACACAGAAACAGTACAGTACTTTGAGCGTCACTCGGAAATTGGCCTGTGACTTGGTGCTGTGAAGTTTCGTATGGTCCTGCTGCTCCTTCTCACTCACAGGAGGCAGGCAGTAGCTGCACCAGCCGTTTTTCTGTAGAGTCCTTCCAGCGTGCTGCAGCTGTCCCGTCTGATCGCTACAGAAGGTGAGGGCAGCTCCTTTTGACATGTATCCCAGAAGGGATGATCTCTTGGCTCAGAGATTAAAACACACTGCCCCAATTAATCAGTATCTGATTTTAGGAACAGCAAGTTTACCTTTGTAAAACTGCTGAAACGGGGTGGGCAGGACTCCTCAGCCAAATTTAGAACTGTTTTCCCAAGAGCTTCTCTTTGCCACTTAGCCCAAGTCTTATAGGAACTTCTCTCACAATCCCTTTCTGCATGATTAGTGACAGAAATGATCTTTGCGGAGCAGAATTTAATCTCTCCAACCCAATGAAGTGGCAGTTACAGAACTTTAACCCCCCCCCCGTTTTTTTTTTGTTTGTTTTTTTTTTTGTTTTTTAAGTGAAACTTTTGATGCATCAGCTAAGTTGAAGAAAATACAAGGGTGAGCTGGTGCTGTAGGTGTCAGTTACAAAGCACTCTTACAATGGAAGTTACTTACCAGTTCAGTGACGTTCCTCAAGAGCAGCCTTTGCAAAGCCACACTGCTGGGATGCATGCCTGCTATCTCAGAGCCTCAGAAACTTGTCGAAGAGTCAATCCTGTTAGGTGCCACTGAAGCACCCTCTTGTGGCACTGAGCATTCAATGCCCAAGGCCGTGAAGGTGAGCTGTAGTTCGTAACTGCTTCTACTCCAGTTGTGCAGTTGCTGCTCTCCTGAAGCCTATTTTTGCCAGGCTTGTAATTCTCTCAGAGATAGCTTAGCGTTAGTTCTAAGTCACTGAAAAGCGTTGAACTACTCTTAAACACGTTTTGGTGTTAGTTCTCACTGTTAAGTGCCTCTGAAACGGTGTGGAGAAGTCTGTTTCCACTTTCAGTACCAGATCAAACTTTATTATCCAACACTAATGTTTAAGAGGTGTGCCTCCTGCCCTGCTGTTTTTTTTTTCCAAAAGCCTCTATGAGTTCTAATCTCCACAATGCACAGTTCATAATTAAACCGATTCTGTATGCCAAGCCTCTATAAGCAGGCATACAAAGAAAGCAAGTCTGCCTTAAAAATTAATCAATTTGGGAAACTTTCAAGACAAGGGTCTCTTCTGTAGTGGTGATTTGTTGGCATTTGAGCCAACACTGTAGCTGTGCTCATGCAAATCTGTAGTTTAGCCATGCAAAGCTTTGTTTTAATCTATATGAATCAATGTCATTTCATCTTATCCACATTAGATGACTACAACTTCAACTATGCCACTCCTCAGGGAAAGAGAGGCACCGTCCGCTGTAAAGAAGAGGGCTCCGTATTTTCAAGAACCATTTACAGATTGGTAACATCACTCCTTGCAGGGATAGGCCATCTTCAGGTTCCACGTTCGGTACAGATCAAACACAATGAACCACCAGCACCAAGATCAGCAGCAAAACTTGACTCCAAAGTGCAAGAGATCGCCTCAAAAAAAGCCTTTTATTTGGGGACTACCATGGGAAGACCTTTTTCACTGGCTATGCCGTCAATTAATTTCAAAGAGCTAAAGTAGTATTAGTAAAAGAAAGCAAAACAGCGGTAGAGGGTGGTGAGGTTTTTTTTAATCAAACTTTCATCACTTTCCGTTTTAGTGACAAGAGGTACACCACCCTAATACTCATAGTGCATCTGTAAGTTGTACCAGGTTTTTTCCCCATCCCCAACCCTTCTTTTCTGTAACAGTTCCTCACTCTGAAACCAAGTATCCACGATGGCAAGCCTGCTGGCTTTCTGTCCTCCAAGCACCACAGGGGTGCCAGATGCTTGAAAGGCACAAGAGGAAACATGCCAGCAACAGGGACCAGCCTTCCTAACTTAGGATACACGGCAAAAATCTTCACGTGGCACACAGCCACAGGACAGACGTAACATACCTGGTAGAGCTGAGAAGGGGAGCTCCAGCAGTTCACAGGCAGGAGTTGAGAATCGCTCCCCAGGGATGCCACTGCTCCTTTTTACAGGCTGAGTCCCAGGGGATGCTGGCTTCAGCAGCTGCTACTGGTCTGCCTCACTCTGTAGGCAGGGTTCAGATCAGCCAGCAGCCGCTCTGCCAGCACAGCCCCCGCCAGATGCAAGTTCGGTACTGGAGCAGTGGTACAACAGCTACTGCTGTTCTGTGATCTTTCCAAAGCCAACTCCAACATCAATTTCTCAGTTCTGGCAGATTCATCTCAAATATTCTGATCATTACTTGGTCCCTCAGCAGCCTTTCTAAAAAACTCCTAGTTATAAAGGGTTAAGCCTAGACCACCTACACAGCAACCTGGAGTACCAGAAAATCACTACTAACATAAAATTAAGAGTCCTTTTTTATTCCCTTGGTACCATTCAATAATTAATGCTTCTTAGAATGGGTCTACATCATAGAATAGATACAGCATTAAGCAAAGACACCTTGGCTTTCAAAGTGTTATTTCAGGTACCAGAAATCGTTTAGTTGTAGTAATTTGGAACTTAGCATGCGCTAAGTTATCCTACGGGGAGCGTTCCCACTGAAATAGAAGCATCAAGCTTAACAACAGTCAGTCCTTGCAATCAAACTCGCTCATGACTTAAGAACAGCTCCTCAGTTCAAGTAAAATACTTTTGTAATAGTTCAGCTGAACCAATACAAGTTTAACCACTCGCACTTGCTAAACTGAGGAGTCACAACTTAAGCCAGTACAAACTTGTCTGAAGGTAAGCATTAAACTGGCACCAGTCTGTGTGCAGAAATGGCCTTACTTTTTCCTTTCCACAGTGGTATTTACAGCCTTCTACCTCCTGAGCCATAGTTCCTCTGGTCTTGAGTATACTACATTTTCCCCCTGTACTCTTTCTAGTCACATACATTCTTTCTTTCCTGTCTTGGTACTGTATTATAAAAATCACAGAAGGAAAAATACATGAATTACGTATGCTATAATCCTATCATTTTTGTATGCACATCACATTTTCTGATTATGGGCTCCTAGTCTGACTGCACTGCCATGCTTAAGTCTTTGTATTTTGTTGAAGGTATACACGAACAAAGCAGTCTGGGTGCCATTTGAATGTGGGATCATTAATTATACAAGAAAACATCATTCAGATTATCAAAAGGTCTTAGACATAGAAAAGCTGAACTGCACAACAAATGAAGAAAACTGAAAGGGCATAACAAAACCCAAGACTGTTATCACCAGAGGTAGGGCTCTCCAAACCGCACCTCCTCACTTCCAGTAGGTGGCAGCATTAAGCTGTCTCTCCCTAATCCACTGCTGTAAACCGGGGAGCACCGCAAATACTGTACTTTTATCTTCTTAATGGAACGCTTCCCCTTAAAGTCCCACTCATTAACAGTGTTATCAAATACTAGTACAAAATCAGACGATAGATGGCTATAAGCCCATACTGCTTAACTGTTTAAGTAAACAGAAGTTTGTGGCAACGAAAAGTTTTTTACTCAACCAGTTCTACCACAACAACAATAAGAAAAAAAACAGATGTGTTTACCTAATAAAACCTGTTTACTCTCCCGTGCACTTAGCTAGTTTTACCAATAAACACAGGTATTTAAGATGTTTACATTCCTTTAACACCTGAGTTAATAGTCAGCTGATTATTTAAGTCTAACAGGATAAGCCTGCTGAATTTCAAACAGATTTCAAGCACAAACATGAATGCTTTGTGCTTATGACTGGCTAGTTTAAAAACTGTGGTAAAGCAAGCTCCTATCATCTTCCTCTCCTTCTGGATTAATTTTCTATCTTAAACTGGTGATGTATTTGCTGCTGCCTTCTATTTGACAGCTGAAAACTGAAAAACATAGAAAGTTTCTTCCAAGTGTTTTTCTATCAACCAGAAAACCTGAACTCAACTGCTTCACACACACAAACCTTTCCATCAACAAGCGGTCCAACCACTTATTTTTACAAGGGAAAAGGTGAATGTTTGAAGCATTCCCTTACCCACATGAAGAGCTTTCGTTTGAAAGTTTTTTGAACTGCTAGTGGAATTTTTTCCCTGCAGAAATTTAATGCAGAATTTAGAAAAAAATTGCATGCAATGCTTCTGTAAACCAATGCCTTGTGTATGTGCATCCCACTCTTTGTATATAGCAGCCGAGAAACTTACTATTCTTCAATGGCATTTCCCAATCTGCCAGCACTGTGCTCTGCTTTGCAAAAATCACTCAATAGCTTGCCAAAGCCTTTTCTTCTGGTTAGTTCTAATTACAGCAGAAAGAGAAAGTTTTCCAACTCCTTCAGAATGTTTTTTAGTATTATAAAAAAGCTATCGGAAATTGACACGCATTCCCACCACATTTGAAATGTGAGATGCAATTCCCTCTCTAACAATCTTTTGCAAGATAAGGTAGACACTAAGAGTGGTCTGTAAGACTTGACTGCTCAACTTAAATATTAAGTATTCTACCTTCTTCTAAAAATTGAGAGAAAAAAAACAATTCATGTTTCCTGGAGATGTGGGGTAGGATTTGGATCCAGATGTCTTTCAAGTATTTCTTTTGTTAAAGACACTGCAATCAGCCTTTGACACAGAAATGTGCTATTAACTGCACAATACTTGCATCTCTTTTTTTTTTTTGAATGTAAAACAGAGTGGATGGGGAAAAAAAGGGGGCTTGGTGGTCAGGTGTGTATTTAAATATACCTGCTATATGCCCTCGCCACCAAGAACAATTTTAGAAGTGAGGTGACTTTCTTCCTTCTCCAATTTAAAGCTGTCATATGTAAGAACAACATTGTATCTGACAAGTACACAGTAGATGTATAAAATAAATGCGTGCCTGAAACATGATATACTGACTAATGGAAAAAGTATTCCAGAGTAATTTGGCAAATCATGTTAAGTTCACTTAACTCCTAAAGGGCCTTGTGCGCACTGAGGTCACATAAATAAGGATTTGCAGAGCATGGCTTTAAGTTCTGGGAACAGAGTCCATATTTAGAAATACTATGTATGGAAGAATCCCACCCTTAGCCTCCTCTAAGTGAGCTTCAGTCCACTGAGTGAGCTTAGACACCAAAGATGTCTGAACTAGACAGCTTAATATCTTACATAATCAATGCTCAGAAATAAGCAATTCTGAGCAGGAAGGCGCTGTTACAAGATTACTATCTAAAATAAATTGTTTCACCCACCGAAGGCATTTCTCTTTTACAACTACCTTGGAGTTTTGGAGTTGTGGCTTTTAGATACTTGAAGTGAGATGACTCCCCCAGTTTCCATAATGCTGTAACTTCTATGTCTTGAATAACAAATAAAAGTTTGTTAAATAGATCTTACAGAATACTCTTAAAGAAGATGCAATAGCAGCTTCTCAGGAAGATTATTATAGACCACACCTGTCCAATCAATAAGGCAGGAAAACCTTTTTACCCAAATACATACATAATTTACTTGGTAATTTAGTAGTGTGGTACAGAGTCCCCACATATCAGTGCAGCTTACCTTAATAACAGCAATCTGAAGTCCTTCCTTGCATTTGGTATGAGATCTTCATCACACGAACTAGGTTGTTTTCTATTAATTACTGAAGTCTAGCATACACACAGATTTTTGCACTAATTTAACAATTTAGTTAAGGCAGTCCAGTTTTCTATTAAAATTGCTTAAATCTGTGCAACTTCCATGTTGTAAAATTTAAGAACCCTTTAAAAATTAAAACCCCCACCGATGTCTTTTCCTCAAATCCTGTACTCCTGTCTCCAAGGAAAATAAGCTATAGCAATAAGAGCATTTTAAGTGATACAGTTACATTGACATTTGTAATTATATATAGAAAGCGTGATAAAAATTTCACATGCAAAATAAGCCCTTGTAGTTTCGTTTAGATCTCTCTCCCTCACTAGTTCGATGCATTTAAAATGCTACAGTTTCCAATGATAAAGCTACAGTTTTTTTTAGAAAAAAGTTTTAAATGCAAAGTTATAAAAATGTGTTTTAAGAGTTCATTATAGAAAGAGGCATAGGGCCTACGTAACCAATAAAACAAAACAATGCAGGGAATTTATAACCCTTTAAACTTTTCATTTGGGTAAATAAATTAGAACAGGTCTAGTGTAAGTATGGTATATGCTAGAGTAGTAAATTGAGCAATATAAACACTGAGGGATCACCACCTATCTTAAAAACACACCTAGAAAGTCTAATCTTAATGATAAGTATAATCTATGAATTTATCAGTTACTAGTGTTTAGTAACTGTTTATTTCTAGAAGTAAAATTGGCTCAAGTGTGGCTAAGAAATCTGGGCGATCTGAAATTCTGAACTCATTCATCTTTGAGTGAGAACATACTAGGTCATGTGTTTTGTAAACGTGAAATGTAAGATTTCATTTGACGTTTCATCACCGTGTCACAAAATACTTAGCTGGAGTCAAACACGTCATTATCAGAAAGACTTGTTCAGGATACAAAGCAGTATTTACTTACCTTTGTGTGTGTTACAAGGATGCTATTCAAAACCTGCAAAAATATGCAAGGCAATATTTCTGCCTAATACCCACTTAAGATGTGTTCTTGCGTGTGTGGATAATGTGTGAAGTATGATCATATAAATAGAAAGGAAAAAAAAAGTACTGCCTCCCCCCAAACTTAAAATTAAAGAATGGTCCTTAAATTATTTCATGTAAGGAAGAAAAGCAGCAGGAAGAGCTGGAGTATGCTTGACAGTTAAAAGCTGTTTGCAGAGGTGTAAAGAATTGTTGGACACCACGTCGAAGATTTCATTCTCGGCACTAGCAATGAAAATGCAAGACCTGAGAGAAAGGTGCCAAATCTAAATCACAAAAATACAGTTCAAATTCGTACACTCAATTGCTGATTCAAGGTGCACCACTGTGCAACCTTTTTTTAAACTTCACACAAACGTAACAATACTTACCTTTTCCACATCATACACAGTTATTGTCTTTATGGGAAAAATTTAAAGCTTAATCATGAAGTTTGCATCCACAGATCAGCTGGGTAGACTGACAGGCTCTTAATCATACAACTGTCATATGATACAAATGAAACTTCAACACGTGTTTCCCATTTACGTGCATCTGTGTGTGTGAATCTTTGAAGGTGGAGAAAAGACGTTTTGTACCATATTTAGCAAAAATAAAAATATCCTAAACTCCCTAGTCTTGCAGAGCCAAGAATGGATGGGTATTCAAAGAAAATGTAAGTGATTATTCAGGAATATCCCTATGCGATACATACATTTGAACAACAGTGAAGATGAAATGGCAGCAGTCTTTTCAGGCTTTACAGCATTGTAATTATGATCGCTTGCCCAGGAAGGTGTGATGTTTTCTACTGCTGGCTCTTTAGCATAAGGTTGAGTGTTTGCCTCAGTCTTGGTAGATGTCAAAACCTTCTTCACAGTCATCTCTCTTTTCTCAGGATATGGTCTCTTCTGGTTTGAAAGAGGTTTAGTACCTGTCTGTAGTGATTAGAAGAATCTTAATTACTAATGCTCACATATAATGTATTTTTGCAAACAGATAAAATAAATTTGTTTACCTATATGTATAGTAAACTCCACTTGAAATTAAGCATTTTCACATTCTAGCTTTTAAAGCAAAACATAACACATTGTACCTTCAGAAGCAGAGAATGGTTAAAAAATTAAAACCTCAAAACAACTGTTTTCTCTCAATTTTTGTTTGAAAAACTACCAGTCATCCTGTAGTTGTTTCAAAAGGGAAAAGAGGCTCTAATTTCATCTTTTTACTTTCCAAAACACAGATATAATACAGTAACATGTTGGCTTATGATTCACAATGTTTCCAAATTATTGCCCCAAACCTAGTAATTTGGAATTAAATAAAAAAAGGAAAAATAATCCATAAAGTAAGATATTGTACTGCTTATATTTAACTTTTTTTTTTTTTAAAAAAAAAGCATGGTATTGTCTAGAAGGTCCTTTCAAGAAATCATCTCTAGCTAGGTTCTACTATTAAAATTTCAACAAAGTGACAGGAGAACATTTTGTCAGAACAATGCTCTTTCCACGATAAGAGGCAAGAGAACTAGTAAGAAAGCTCTTCAATGCAGGACTTTGCAATTTTGTCTGTCTCAAATAGGAGAGCACAGAAATAAGCCACTGTGCTTCAGCACAACTGTTTCAGATAATGAATATAAGCTTACCTGCAGCTGAGATTTTGGCATGCTGGGTTTTTCAGATTTGGATTTGACCTTCTCTTTAGGTTTTGTTTTTGAATCTTTGCCTGCACTTAGAAACTTCATGGTGGCTGCAGCATGCTTGAGAATGCAGTCATTGCTGCAGTACACAGAATCAGGCTGAGCCACATTAAAACAGCCAGGACCAATGCACTTTGATGCACCAGGAGTTTCAATCACCTACAGATTGAAGCAGAGCAAGTTCAAACTTCAAAAAGGAAGTGATAGAAAAATACCTTTCAAACAAGAAGAACTTACATACCATACGTGCAGACCACAGCTATGACTATCAGTGACTTGCACAATTGCAGTTTGTTCTTGAGACACCACAAACAACCCACACAAATACAAGAATTTTACTCTGGCAACAGTGTTTTCAGACTGAGTTGTATTTTCAAGTGACTGTTCTCACAACAAACTAATGGAGGTTGATTTTCAGATCCCATAAGCACACAAAAGCTTTTTGCTGATCCTCAATGCTGTGTGAGAAACCTTAATTACACAGAGCTGGTTTTCTCAAGAGCAAGGTTTCTAAAACACATTTTGCTTCTATACCACCAGCAGCTGTCCTCCACCAGGCACACATGCAGAGGGAGGCACTCTGCCTGGGCTGTACAGGTAATTCTCGCTCAAGAGGCTTACTAATGTTAATATAACCAGCCTGCAGCTGACAAACACAACCATTCTCCTACATAATTTTGCCATTGCCTAATACTTTTTACACATTGAGAAATTCACATACAGAGTCTGTATTTTCCTCTGCTTCACCATTGCTCCCAATTTATCTTGAAATGTTATATACTAAGCAGTGAGTTAATCTTCAATTTTAAGATTTAAATCATAAAACATTCCTTAAAAGCCAGAGTACATCAGCTCAAAGTCTAGAAATACTTAAGAACTCTAAGTTCCAACACACCACCTTCTATGTATTATGCCTTTAGCATCACTTGTTCAGTCTTCTAGATTACTCAAATATGTTATGTAACTATGTTACGCAATTGACCTAATACTCAAAACTGCTGGAGCTCTAGGCAGTCTCTCCCCTATCCACAAACTGCAATTTGTCATTATCAAAATGAGTATTTCAGCAATATTTTCAGAAAAAAGCTAATTTCTATATAGGTTATTTTTTCTTCAGAAGTCAGTAAGACAGTGTTAATTTCTGTGATCTGAAAAAAACACAGTTTGGGATTTTTCACATGAAACTGAAGATAATGCTTTAGAATACCTTTGCATCATGTATACACTTAATTGTGAAGCTTAAGAAAGAAGTATGAGTTCGTGTGCCCTAGGAAGCACCCAAACTTCAGGTAACTCAGCCGTCACTCCTAATTTACTCAGATGACAACAAAACTTATTAAAAACTTTTTGGAGAAAGTGTTTCCCCCACATTTATCCTAAAATAGTAAATATTTATACGTTAAGCTCACACTGCTCTGATCTATACATTAAGCTCATTGTGCTGATATCAGCAGTTCTGATTTTTAAACTGTTTTTTCCCCATAAACTTATTGTAGATGTTTATACAACAGGAAGATTTCTCCAAAGATAATCCAGATATAATCTAACTTTAGATTTAGTCTGGATATGATGTCAAAATTCAAAGATTAAGCATCAAAGAACATATTAATACAGAAAAATATGAACAGCTGTAGCATTCTGACAACAAATAATATTACGTGTTCCTCTCAATATACCTTGAAGAGCAAAGAAAAACGTCATTACTACAGTAGCTTCAGCAATATAAGGAGTATGACTGCAGCACAAAGTTTTTAAATTTGTGTGCGTTGAGTTGAAGAAGCTTCTTTGCCTGTATTTTGAACTGGGCATGGAACTTACTATTACAAAATTTATGCTTATTTTATATTTTGTGCCAGCATCTGCAATAATTTGAAATACACATTTTATTACTCTTCCAAAAGGCAGTATAAAACAATTCCCTACATACTAACAACTTGAAGCAGCATCAGGACTGAAAATATCAGAACTTCAAAGATTAACTGGAAGTACAAAGGTCGCTATTAGCACAGTTGGTATTAATTCTAAGAGAGATGCTTGGCAATGTTAAGTAAAATCTTTCACCCTCGTTGGAAGATATCCAAAAGTATTTGAGATTTTAAAGATAGAATAAGCCAGTTCAAAATTCTGCTTTTTTCCATAAAAAAGACCACCACATAATTTGATTTCTAAAAATATTCTTAAAAAATCAGAATACCATACAGCACATAGTATGACATTTCCTTACACCTACACAAAACTTTTAAATCGCCTACTTCAAAACACTCTTAGTTAGTTCCCACAATGATAATCTATAGATGAATTTATACTGAACAGTAATACTTAGAGGGTTGTTCAGCTTTGTATTTAGCTCTATAAAGAAAAATCAGATTTACTGCTATACAACCTAAGTCACTGCCTCAATGTACTCTGAGGAATATGAACAACAATGAACAATTACAATACTTACAGGTTGAAATATCTTGAGTTTTTTCTTCCCACTTGGATTTGAAGCTTTTTCAATCCTACCCTTGATCCCTTGGTCCTCAACAGACTTTTGTTCAACTGTTCCGATGCTTGTGAATTCTGTACCATCCACATTTATTTGACTTCCTTTATCTTCCTGCGGCTCTGTTTCAGAAATAGGCTCATCCTGCACCTGGAGAATGGTGCAGTTTGGACAGATGTAGTCCTCACCATTCCTCTCCAACAGCCGCCCTCGAGCCTCGGAGATACCCACACAGTCACCGTGAAACCATTCTTCACATCTATCGCAGCAAATCATAAACCTGAAAAGAACCAGGGAACAGTAAAACATAAGGAAATAATATGCCAATTAAAGTTTGACAAGTATTTTAACACAGATCTTTGCCATGCTACGGTATCAGTATAGTTTTGCTTCATTGTTCATTTGTTTTCATTAGTTGACTCCCTCCTAAATATTTCTTATAAACCACCCCCCAAATCTTCCAATGAACCCAAAAGCTCATTTGCATATACCCAAGAAGTAAGCTATGGAATTTGGGTTATTTTCTCCAATCACAGAACTCCAGCTACTCGCATTGCACTTTAAGTTGAAAATCTTGCCTACCTGTTGTTATGAGGCTGACGACAGATACAATACAGTGCATTGGGGTCATAAATCTCAGATTCTGGTTTTCCTTTGGGCAATTCTTCAAGTCCTTCGTCCGCAACCCCTTTTACTCCAACAGTAGGCTTTATCTCCTTCTGAACCTGAAGATCTTCAGTGTTTTCCTCAGACACAGTAACTTGACTTGCAACCTCGGTGCCATCTATAATCTCAGGCTCCTGTTTGACAGGTAATTCAGCTTTAACTTGATTTTCAGGCTGGACATCACCTGTTTCTGTAGGATCTTGCTCAGAAGGTCTTTTTCTCAGGCGGGTCTGTATATCGTTCAGTGTCAGTTGAGCAGGCTTCTGTTCAACACGTTTGTTTCTTAGTCGATTCTGCAGTTCCTTTAGTGTTAACCCATCGCTGTCACTATCAGAAGTATCTTCTTCTTCCTCCTCCTCTTCCTCCTCCTCCTCTTCATCTTTTGTGCGTCTGCTTTTAGAGCCTTTCTGATCCGTACTACTCCTAGTGACACTCCTCCGAGTCACAGGTTTCATATCAGAAGCACTCTCAACGCTATCTTCTGAAGCAGTTTCAGCATCTGTGGCTGGACAGGATGCGGGTTCACTTGAATCTTCCAAAGCAATAGGAGCATTCCTCCTTCCCCTGCGTCTTACTGTTGTAAGAAATTCTTCCACTCTTTCTGTTCGCTTCGGTTGTCGCCCACTACGCCTGAGGTTTAAGCCTTGTTGCTGCTGCTGCGGCTGTTGTTCACTGGAGTCCATATCAATATCTCCTGCACCTTCTCTCTTGGCAATTGTAGTCCTTCGAAAACCCCAGGTTTTCCTGAACTCTTTGCTTGTAGGTTTGATAGTTTTTTGTTCCTCCTCATTGCTTTGCTCACCTTTTTCATCCAAAGCTGATGCTAAAAACAAGGTAATAGTTATTGAATTTGTGGTAAGAGATGTTTTTCCTACACTTTTTATCCAACATAGTATTATTTTATTTGCGGTAATAAATACAAACACCTCCACCTCATTTTATCTGAAAACAGATAAAATACTTTGTTGTGCATATATATTGCAGCTGTGGCAAGTAAGCACATCGCTGAATGCTGTGCCAAAATAATCCAACTGCTACAAACTTGTTATTTAAAAACATATAGTACAGGATGGACAAATAAGCATATTTTTCTACTGAATTTAAGAAGAAATCTTACCAGGGGAACTGTTTTCCATGTTATCAGTATTAGATTCAGATTCCAATGACGCCGGCTGTAAACTTACAGCTTGTTCCATAGTACAGACGCCACTCTCCCCACCCTGAAATGCTGAAGACAAACAATACACAAAGCTTAGTTTCAAAAAGATTCATAGCCTAAGTAATTAAGTATTCTGACAAACTCACTAGTTTATTGTAAAGAGCAAGCAAAATATCTAACTTTAATTACAAGCCACTAAAGTCACTGAATACCAGCAAAAATTCACTGAAATCCTTCAAAAACAAAACTTTAAATATACAGGTTTAGACAGTATACTGCCATATTTTACTCAAGAGCCTTAGCATTTCTGATATTTCTTTTCTTTGAACAGTAAGAGCCAAGCAATTTATTTTGATAATCTTAAATCATCAATAAAATCAACTTTGTCAAGTTTAATGTGTGCACAGCATGTACGCTTAAACCCTAAACACATACTTCATTCAGTTGCTTTCATAATAGCTAAAAAAATATATTTATTTTTTTTTTATAGATTTGAACAAAAAAGTTACTGCAGAAGTATGCTATTGTACCTCTTACAAGATCAGAAAACAGGTGCATCTGCACACTATTTTATGGACAAATATTCAAATTCTCAAAAACTCCTTCATGGTACGAACCTGTTCTCTGGGGTTTGTCTGGGAAAAAAACTTGTAGCAATTGAACTCCACAGGAGAACACAGGAACTACATATGCACCAGTACCAGAAGAACAAGACCATGCAGCAGAGCAAGGAGTTATCAAGACAGTGCAGACATGTTTCCTGTTTTAAAGATGAGGTTGGTACTTGGTACCAATAACATTTTCTGCTAGAAACGTGAGCTGATTGCTTGCAGTAGGATAAAACACACAGTAGAAACAGCCAGCTTACAGAATTTCTAAGCTATCGCTGTTTAGAATCCAAAACTGATTATTCTTTGACTAAGTGTCCAAACAGGAGGAAAAAAAGAACCATCCTTATTGAAATAACTGTTTTACTAGGTCTGTATTTTACTTATTAAAGAGTTTAGTTGCTGTTTTGTTAAATTGCTTCAGAAACTCTGTTGGGTGTTCAGGATAAAAGCAATACACTTTCCCCTCATTTCTCCTCTAACAAGGTTTACTGGCTAGAAAAAAATGATAGAAAATAGAGCAAAATAAGTATCTTCTCAAGCATTTCTCTGGGGAAAAAAATAATTGAATGAAACCTGAGAAACACTGCTCCCTGATACTGTTATTTACAAAAAGGTTTTCAGCCTGTGTGTCATTCTACCAGAATGACACCCCCAAAAAATATCATTCAACTATGACAGATGGAGCCACAGGAAGAGAAGTCTATGCTGACAACCAGGACCTCTGTTTTCCTCAGAAGTCTCTCCCAGCATACTAGGGGACTGTCTTATCTGAGAAGACTTAAGTAAATGACTGAAATAAATACAGAATCTTAGGCTGCACTTCAAGTATTCAGTAGTCATCTGGTTCAAACAGGTATAAAAGTTAGTACTACTCTGCAGCGCAGTGTTTTAAATGAGTTGCATGCTCTCCTAGAATTCAGAAACTATGTTTTGCTGTCATTACAATCACATTGCTTAAGTGAGACTATAATATGCAGCAGTAAGTATATCACAATTAAGTGGAAAAAACAAACAGTACTTTCAAAGACAATTAAGAAAAAAAAACTAGCTCTCCCCCACGCATGTTTTTGGGGTGATTATATGCATCTTCCTGGCACAAGAATTATACAGGTTAGCCAAATGGAGACGGTAACAGAATTCCTAAATAACAGCGGTTGCTGAAAGAATCAAAGCTATATATATATTACAGCTACACCTTTCAGAGGCGTTTTTTAGCAAGCTTTTCAATCTGCTTCCAAATATTGCAGTGTACCCTGGTGATAAATGCCTCCTTGTTTCACATATTGCATCAGCTGCATCACTGTTCTGCTGTATCACACATGATCCCTCTACAATGTAATTCCTATTTTCTATCATTACATTTAACAAAGTGTTAAAATAAATGTAACTATCAATGCTAAGCAAACAATTAAGCTAGAGAATTGTAAAAAAAAAAAACAAAACTGGTATTTAAAAAAAGGAACTTAAATTGCAACTTAAAGTCATTTCAGTGACATACTATACATATAGCTGTAAAGACAGCAGATTCCAGAACATCATTTTGATTCCAGATCAAATTTGAACATTTCAGTTAGGATCAAAAATTACTACAGTACTACAGGCTTAAAATTAAAGAGCTGACATTGTTTCAATCCAATAGGAAATTCCATTAAATTCTCCAAAACAAACATTAACTATATTTGTTTCGTTTTTAAGGGCAACACTAAAATTGTATTCACATAAGAAAAAGGCTGCAATGGAAGAGCAGAGTATGAAATATTTAAAATTTACACCTTTGTTTACCTTGAAGATGAAGAAATGCTAAAAGCTACAGGCAAAGGTAATCCAATTTGAGACTTAAATTCCACATAAAATATAAAAAGTAAGTGTATTCAATGCCCTCTATATCTTTACCTGACACAGCATTAGAGGTTTGAACGGTTTCTCCCTTTTGAGACGAATGAAAAGGAGAGCCAGAGGAGGGCAGCAAAGGATCAGAGTCATTCAGCATTATCCTTCCAGCACATGCTGAATTTCCTGATTCAGAAGTGCCAGACTGAATCTTTGAGCTGTCAGCAGGACCAAATAATGAAAATAGTCCTTTTCCTGCTGACACCTGGAAAAAAAGGAGACAAAATAAGACACCAATGTATTTATGAGCTTATCTTACCACTGTATACTTAAGGTTGGAATTGTTTTGTATCCACTACGTTATAAACCAATTTCTGTTATTTTGCCCTTTTGACAGTTTTCTGTTTTCAGAAAGACACTGAAACAGGAACGAAAAGTGAAAGTAAAAAAATACCACCTCCACCACTTACCAACAGTTTAGACCTTTCAAACAAGTTCAAAATACAAGTGTCATCTCATCGATTCACTGTGAATCCATTAAGACTTCCGTAACAGCAACAAGCTGTATTCAGCAAATCTATTCCATTTCCAGTATTTAAAAGCATTCTGAATGAAATTTAGTAAGCATGTATTGCACAATGAAAATGCAGAAATGCTTTTAAACTACATTGGCATATCCAGGCTTACAGAAGGGAAGGCCTACCAGTCTGTACTAAATTTCATCACAGAAGACATACACAGCTTTGAGGACTTAAATTTAAGCGGCTACTCACTGGTTTTATATGGTGGGATAAAAAAACACAGCTGAGTATCTGAATTAAGGAATATTCCCTGTCACTGTCCCTTTCACTAAGAAGGGCTTGCAATACAGAGCATTTCAAAAGCTTTATTTCAAGAACAGATGATGACATTAGTATCTGAAACCTCCCCCCCCCCCCCAAAAAAAAATAAAATAAAAAAATCAACCCTTGGGAAACATTTCAGGATCAAGGCACTTATTTAAAGTACCTGAACAAGACAAACTATTTGGACCGGGGTCCCAATTCACATGTGAAATAGCAAACAAACATGAATCCTGACTGCTTGCTTTTGAGCACAAGGCTGAAAATCAGCAGGAAAACCCCCAAAAGTCTGCCCCATTAGCACAACACTGGAAAAAGAATTTGGGATATTAATGGGATAAGAAAAGTCACTTTTGAATTGGTAAATTAGGTGGAGACAAAAGAACAGTAATAATGGACACAGACTGTGTGTGTCAGGGTTCTGCAATTAAAGATGCATGGGACCTGCCATACTAGGTGTAGGAAATCACTGAAACATTTATCAATGTTTTGAAGCATTAAAAACAGATTTTGGTAATAATCTGCTGTCTAGAAACACTTCTTACTTTCTAAACAATGATAATCTCTAGGTATTCTCTATTGCCACATCACTGTCCCAAATACAGGGAGCAGGAAAAAGACCGACCCCACCCTAGGTGTGATCTGTCATCAGTGGATCACTTATTTCATAAACAGTAAATCTCAATTTGAATGACTGTGGGAATGGAAATTTTGAAAAAAATGACTATATAGATAAGTCTACATCAGCATTTCCCACCTCTGCACTTTCTCTGGAGAGGATTATACAGATTATATACATTCTTCACCTGTGCCAACCACTCCCACTCAAGGAGAAAAAGGAGGAAAAAAAATATGCAAAAAAGAGCAGAATAACCTAATCTTACAGACCCTAGTACTGTACCTCATGTCATTGAATACCTGCTCTAATATGCATTTTGCTCCATTGTCTGAATCAGTGATTACATCCAAGGAGTCAGTCCCTGATGGCTGAAGACAGTCTGAGTTAAAAGTGCCTTCTTCCACGCTGCTGCTCTGTAATAACCTTTCAATCTCCCTGTTCAGAATCTCCAACTCATCACACATCATGCAATTTTTAAGTGATATTCCTGAAGGAAGAGGGAAAGTCAGCTAATCACTCCTTGTTCAACACTTGTATTAAACTGAAAACAAACTGTGCTTCTTAAACATGCAGGAAGTGCATCCTGTTTGAATAACGTATCCAGTAGCATGCTACAGGAAGAATTGTCTAAAGAAAGGATGGATTTTGTAGTGCACAATGAAGTGGTGCATGCACAGCCACGTGCGCAACACGCTCTTTACAGTTAGGTCTGAGCCACAGAGCTGGTATTACTACAGCATTCCAGAAGTCAAATCAGCATCCTTTCTTCTCTGGAGCTATTCTGGCTCCTTGAACTCAATACATTTCAGTCTGATAGTTATACCCCACCCAGTGGCAAGGCTGCACACTACACAGTAGTAATTTAGCATATTATTTTTAACATAACTGAAAACTTAAAATTCTATTCAAGAATGTGTTTTGGGGGGGAGGGTGGGGCATAGGGGGCAAAGTGGGGATATTATCTTATTACCTTTATTATCTATTATTACCTCTATTACCTAGAGGAAAAAATTCTAATAGAACTACAATTTCAAAATAATTTCAAATGTTGTAGGCATAAAATTTATTACACTTAACACACCAGAAATGCAAAGACCCATATTTGCTATAAAATGCTTGTTTTCCTTTATTATTTAGTATCCCTATTTGGTCCAGATTATACTTATTTACTTATTACTTATTACTTATTATTTAACTCCTGCAGAACTGCATCTTAAAAATGGGCTAAACATGCCTTTAAAAAGGCTGAAAAACAGTTTCTGAAAACAAAAGTACAAAGCCTTAACTCACAATTACACTTTTAAACATAACAAGCCTGTTGACAATGCTAAGTAAACGTTCTACAAACCATTTTCAAAAAATGTTTACTACAACATACAGAAACGTGGGAAGAGAAACAGGTATATGACAGTTTCCAAATTTGGTGTGACTTTTGTTTGTTCTCCATTTAAGCATTAAGTTGCAGTTGAGATTCTGACAAATGTGAGCTGAAGCAACAAAGTGGTTACCTGGATTTGAAGGAACTGAACATTCATGATAAACTTACTCTCTTCTTCCTCCTAATACAGCACCATTAATCACATTCCTGAAACTGAATTCTAGCTGGAAACTGAAAATTGCTGTACTTCCCCCAAACAGACAATTCCTATCAACATCCTCCTGCCTTTCTGCCACATCTCCTTCAGAAAGGCTACTGTGTACCTTTGGAAATATTTTAGACCATCATCTCTGAAAATGATTGTGCAGTACAACAAAACAATGTTGATAATAGATATATATGCTCTTAACTTGCTCAGAAATCCTCTGGTTTTGCTTAGGGTAGCAACTTCTGTGATAAGCGATCTCCACTGTGAAAATATGCAAGATTCGAAGGCCAACTATAAAGTTGGAAAAACAAATCAATAATTACTTAAAAAGGAAATAGTTCTTTCCCCTTCATGGGGGGGGGGGGGTAGACTTTGTCAATGAGAGTCCCAGGTCTATTGATTTAAATGCTTACATAACACAACAGGTCCACATCAAACAAGGGATTCACACTGCACATTAAATCCACATTTATGGACTACAAAGAACAAGTGCAGCCCCAACATTAACTACATGAGCTACCACTTTCCTACTGCCTTCTCCTCTGCTCGCAGTTCAGTGTTTTATGTCACATGCACCCAATCCTCTTTACCACAGAAAGCCTCCACCCAAATTCTTCATCAATAGATTTGGTTTATTAATTCAGCAGAAAACTAACCAAAAGAGAGCCAAAAGGATGAAAAATGAACACAACTAGTGCAAAGACACACAAGAATAGGCATGGAGAACAAGAGCCCTTTAAGCAGCTGCATGCTGCATCAGCTCAGCCCATCTCAACCTGTGCACACCGTCAGGCACTCAGCGAGAGCTCATCACATCTTATCCAGCAGCACTTCATTATCTGCCCTCTCAGCCAGGACTTCCTTTTCAAAATCCAATCAGTTTTAAGCTTGCAAACTGTAATGCGAGCATTTCAGTGAAAGAAAACAGTCACTTAGAATTGGAACAAAAAGGAGATGCAGAGTATCTTGAAAAAGGATATTCAGCCAAGAAAATATTTATGTAGGTTTTTCCTCCCCCATTAGTTTACAGGTAAAGTGCTTCAGTACTGCTGAGTTGGGTTATTCAGCCTACATGGCTTGAAGAAATCCTAGGGAGTATCAGCAGCCAACCTAACAAGAGGCAGAAAAGATATTCCCTAATTCTGAATCCTGCCACTGCAACAGCACTCGTTCACAGGCATGCAATACACCTACAAAAAGCATCTATCCTCCAAGGTCTTCATTAACAGTGAAGAAAGAAAGGGGAAGCTTGTAATCTCATTCTTTTTCTGTACATATGTTATCACTATCACTTTTAGACAAAACCTCATCAACAGCATACCACTATGTACTGCCATCTTTGTAACCCAACATTTTAGAAATCTCAAGCAAAAAAAAAAAAAAAAAAAAAGGAAAGGAGAGGCTTTCTGTGCCAGTTACACAGACGTATGCCAATACAGGATAACTGCAGGACAGGCAACTTGAAGGTACCTGCATCTGCTGAATGCTAACTTCATTAAGCCCTTTTTAAGATGCCTCAATACACCTTCATCTGATGATAACAGAGCAAAGCTTTTAAAGAACTGCTACATTTCCCCATCTTTTTGTCTTTCTATTTTTAGACAGAGGTCCATTCTACAAATGACTTACACATTCAAATCAGTATCCCCACTTCATTTGCTCTAAAGAGGTAATAATCATTCAGTGGGTCCACAGACTGCATAAAGATCCTGGCTTTTTCAGAACTTATCATTTAATTGCATGATGAACTTCCTATGTCAATTAACTAGGAAGACCTCGCTCTAAAAAAGGATATTGAAAGTCAGCTTAGTAATAATACCTTTAACATGAACTAAAAGCAACCAAAAGCAGTAGCCTCATTTCTCCTTCATCCAAGGATTTGCGCACAAGCAAAAACACATGTCAAAATTCTGTGCAAATTCTTCAGGTACAGCTTTTTTTTTTTTTTTGAGGATTTTTATGAGAAAATAGTGATCTTTTTCTTCTCATTACTGCTAATCCTCATGATAGCTACAGTTAGAAGGCAAAATATATTGCACCTTATTCCATGTTTTTGGATGTGAGTGGTTTAACATCTTTAACACTCAGACAAAATGCTGCAATTTGCCCAGGTTCTCATGTCTAACAATTTACAGGCTACAGAAGCACCTTGCATGAATACTTCAGCCAAAGGATTGGAATACCTGGCACCTATTAGTTCTCTCATCCCCCAACTTGCCTTAAAGTTTTATCTGACTTTAAGAGATCTCAAACAACACACCCCTATGCAAGCAATGAAAGCAGGACTCACTGCATACTCAAGACTCACCACTGACATTAGTACCTCCCGGAGGAGCTGATTTGGTCAGCGCTGTTAGCTAATAGAGGGGGGAGCTTCCTTCCACTGTAACAGGAAAAAAAAATTCTTTGTTTTGGTAAGTGGTCTGAAGGTCCAGTTAATGTTTCAGATACATTAGGGATATTCAGTGGCCGGGGTCCAAAGACAGGCCAGAAACCTCAAACAATCAGAAGAACCAATATAAGGTTCAGCAGCTTTCTAAAAACCAAGTTAGTAAGAAGACAAGAGAGTACTTGCACCTGGAAAGAAATTCAAAGCTTAATAAAGGTCTTACAATAATTAAAATCTGTTAAACACTGTAGTTCATCAGTGACCAGTTTCAACTCCACATCCTGACACAAAACTAGTCTGGGCCATGATTTTAAAAATTAGCTTCAGCTAGAATGACTTGGAACTGGCCTTTGATTATATTTGTTTCTTCAGAATTAGACGGCACTACATGCAAGGCATTTGGCTAGAACCAAAGAGCAAAATACTGGGTTTCTTAAATATCTAAGGATGCTATGGAATGGATAGAA
The DNA here is from genome assembly GCF_963932015.1 of Anas acuta. Lineage (NCBI taxonomy): Eukaryota > Metazoa > Chordata > Aves > Anseriformes > Anatidae > Anas > Anas acuta. The sequence goes on from NC_088994.1 coordinate 14,128,707, forward strand.
AACATCCTCCCCAGAATGATGTAACAGTGCTTCCAACCACAGTTGAAGCTGTTTACTCATTCTACTCCCTGTAAAATTGGCACAGATCTTGCCAAGGCCTCCTTTAAGCACTGAAAAATTCCTGTGAAGTGAGTGTGTCAGCATCACATGACAAAAATTTGATAAAGAACTCCACTAAGGACAACATTTATAATGCAAGTGAAAAAAAAATGTTGGTATGGCTCAGTTGATGCTGCTCCTAGCTAGAAGACTGATCCCATTAGAAAATGATTTTTGCATCCCCATTTGTCAAAGATGACATCTGGGAAAGCAGCGCTCTTTCTACTTCACAGCAACAGAAATAATCCCTTGTATCAGCAAGCATCACAAAAGCAGTTCAGAGGAAGTCAGTAGGGCAAAACCTACTTTGTACATAAACGAACAGTTTCATTCAGACCATGAGCAAAAGGTACAATCCTTTGACCCTTAGAGCAGCAGGAAGTAAGTTCTGCACTAGCACTGGTAAAAGCCACTTAGGCACAAGGCTGCAGCAGTCCCCTCCATCGGCTCTGTCAGCAAAGATGCAGGAGCAGACTACTTAAATGAGAAGCAACAGAAAGCAGATCATGCAACTGAGACATGTCCCCACTCCTCTGAGGAGGGACTGCTTGGTCCAAGCCTATCTCAAGGCTGGCACAGAGTCCCTGATGTTTGCAGGTGTACATCAACATGCACAACCTGACAAAAGTCACATCCACGCTAAGAGAGCTCAGACTGTACAGGGCACCAATTTCCTCCAGAAGTTCAACTGCTATATGGTCTGTTTATTGTCATATAAAATGTAACCACCGCTTACAGATCCTGCTTACAGTAGCTTCCCTTCTGAAAGGAGGAAATCACCTTTCAAAGTGAAAGGGGCATGTTATGACAGAAGGGATACAATGAGGGCAAAGAGTAAGAAAAACAGCAGTCAGAAGGCTTAAGTCCAGATGTGGAGAAACTGATGTGAGCTCAATCCCCCACCCCCAACTGATTTACTATTTGTTTTACTTCTCTAGACACACCGTAGTTCAAGGTGAAACTCCAGACATCCCTGGTAAATACATTTTATGCCAGTAAAAACTTTACATTTGAAGGATCACGTTAAAAACACAATTTGCATAACATTTCAGTGTTTTGCTGATTATTAGACCTAAGGGTATAAAAACCAAGCAGAGACAATGCTGCAACAACTGCAGCACTTATCTGCAAATGCCTTGCTGGCTAGTTAAGCCCTAAATTAGTTGTAAGACCGTAACAAGCCTACCACCTTATAAAACCACAGTACTAACAACTTCAAAGTCGCAGCGAAGAGCCAATACATTATTTCCCATTAAAAAACTAACACATTAATATGCTTTGCAGTTTCAGTGATGCCAATTCAGTAACATGTAACTCAGTGATACAGCCCTGCTCCTCAGAAATACCCCATCCCAATTTAACGATTGTCTACTCTTTGTTAAGACTGCATGAAGTAGTAATCAATCAAGGCAAATACAAACGTTGTGCTATGCAGCCACCTTAGGACAAAGCATCACCAGGATCCAGGCACATTCACAAGACAGCAAGCACCATCAGTATGCAGTGCTGACGCCAGTTACCTGGTATGCTTTAGAATTTCAACATTAACTGCATTTTTATTTATTTTTTAATTTCCAAAGATGCAGAAAAAAGTGTTCTATTTTCTTCCAGATTTTTCTTCCAAGAAAAATGAGACTGAAAACATTTATAAATGTCCAAAGATCACTTTTTCTACTTAAAGACATTGAAGAAATATACCAGACTGACAACAAACTTCCCTAGCAAACCAAACCACCTGGCAGCTTACTTCTTGAAATAATTGAGAAAATGGATTTGTTACAAGAAGTCAAAGAAATAGCTTCCCTTAAGAACAACCACATATATTCACGTGGTCCTTGCTCTTGTAACAAAGAAATCAACCTTTCCAAATTAAAACATCTTCAGTCACTCATTACACAAACCCTCTCTATTGTGTCTGAAATGAGTTTACACACCTGCATCCTTTGTGATTTGTAGCCTAAAAAGGCAACTCACTTACCTTATGTGAGCCTCAGAGGAAGGCCGTGGCCACAGCCTCACCTGAGGGATAACTGCACACACAGGACACCAACCCTGCACACAGGCAGTGAACGTGGGACCTCCTGGAAGTGTTGAGTTTAGTGTGTATGCACAGAATCCTATTACCATGCACACACAGTGGACTCTGATGCACAGTAAGACTTAGAAAAGACAACAAGCAACTCCACGGTATAAAATAGCTACCCCAAGCAAAAATAAAAAGCATGAAGTAGCCGCCCAGTTTGTGCAACACAAAATACACAGACTTCGGACTAGGAAATAATTTTCCCCAGCAAAATATTTCAAAAATATTCTTGTATCGGATTGTACCATACAGGATCAGACAGTAAGAAAAAAAGGCGATAAAAAAGAAGGTATGGACCACTCAGTAATGTGGCAGAACAAGGACAGAACCGAGCATCACAAGTTTTATTCTGAGTAAGAAGCAAAAATACACTTCTTTCAATCAAAGTGAAGTTCCCACATCTGAGTTCTACTAAACAGCAATTTCTCATAGAAATATTCAAGGTGCTTTAGCATGAGTCCACCTGGCAAACATGACATTTTTATTTAAGAAAAGACTGTGCTCATATCAACACCAGACTTTCACTGTCACATTGCACCAGTCAGGGACGTTAAGGGGTACAGTCCCCAGTTAACAGAGCAGTGCTGTCATAAGCTCCTCTCATCGAGGTAATTACACTATCAAGACTGTACTTTTACCTGGACTTTTTCTGTTTACAGGGTGGAGCAGCAGGTGTGGAGCAGCAGGTGTGCACCGTCCTGGTGCAGTGCAGCTTTATCAAGGTGGCTGCCCACATAACATAAAAGCTCTACCAAGGCACCAGCCCAGCTCCATCCACATAAAGGAGCAGTTTATCTTGGGAAGAAGCAAGACTGAAAGTTGCCTCAGACTCCTTGAATGAACAAAGCTTCATTAGCAAACCGATCCAAACCTAGGGGCTTACGCGAGAGCTTCTGCCAGCGTAGCTCTGTTAAGAGCTGGGGAAAAAATGGGAACCAGCCATGGTACTGACCGAACTTTAATAACAGCCAAACCTGAACTTCACGCACTTCACACATTTCACATCTTCTGAACTGAAGGCCCATAATCACATTTGATAAACAAAATTCATATTTAGTTTAGGATTTCTGTATTTAATGATACATGAACTAATTTTCAGAGGAAAGAGAAGTGCGGGCACCGCTGGTATTTTTTTTTTTTTTTTTTTTTTTTTTTACCCCAGAGCTTCCCGGGTGTTTGAAAGACTTGGCAGAGACTTTATTGGCTTACTACCAGACTTGAGCTTTTTTACTACTCCTATAATACTCTCTGAAGCCTTAGTTAACATTAATATGTGAAAGCTAATCCCATATCTGACCTAACAATTAAAGTTTACCCACATAAAATAAAATACAATTGAATTCTTTGGTCAGTTTCTTCTCTCAGGCTCTGAGCAATATGAACAGAAATGGCAAATTTTGCTGATTAAGAACCACTGTAAGCACAGTCCATGTAACCACTGTAAGCACATGCAGTGTAGGTAACTTTGCTCTTTTCCCCTTTTACATAAAAAGGAAGGAATTTTTTTGTGGTCAAAAGCTTAGATTCCAAGAAAAAAAATTAACAATTGCCATAAAAGAAACCCTCTAAAGGCCCCACCCAGTACAAGCCACATTTATACACTATGGTCCTAAATTAGGCAACAGAAACATCAATTATAAACTTTGACTGTAATTGGGAATTAGTCACTATACAATAATCTTTACCATTTTTTCCCCAACACCATGAATAGAAATATTTTACAAATACACACAGCTTATCTGCCTAACATTCAATTTCTGTTACAAAACTTGACCTCTTCAGCAGTGCTGAAAACTATTTTCAGCGACTGCAAAGGAACCCAAAAGCTTTGGGAAGGTGATTCACACAGCCTGGCATTCATCCAGCAAAGTGCTGGAGAAATCTGTTCTTTACCATGACTTAAGAACACCAGGTTGCGTTGAGTGAACAGCAACAGTTTATTCAGGCCAAGCCTATCAACCTTACAGTTTAACTCTTCAACATTCTGTAGCTTGTTTATTTTAAAACACACAATAATATGATTTTAGAACTGACAAATTTCAGCGTGAACACTTATACCATACTAAAAATTCCCTCTTCAAGAGTTTTACACAAACTAGGAGAGTTATGCAGGCTTTTTGTCACGTTGTAACTGTTACCACACAACCTAGATACACATCCTAAAACATTACATGTAAAAAATATTAGTTTACAATTTAAATTATCTGTATCCTCTGGCATGTCTAATTATTGTTGTCAGCAGAACTAAATAGACAGAAATAGACTCAGAACAACTGCAGGATTACAATTTCTGACCCTATCAGCACAGCTGTTGAAGAAAAATCCTGCATTTTTTTTTACATTTTAGAAACTATTAATTTGTAATAAGTGAGCTAAAATATAGTCTGAAAACAGTTATCAATTTCATTCTTATTCCATCAAAAAGGCTTCATTATATGAAACAAATAAATTTCTCCCTCAAAATTCAGTGAAACACAGTAATTACAGCATACTGATTATGTTATGATAAATACACCAGACAGTTCTATTCCCAATTTTGGTTAGGGTTTACTATGAGAACACACAACACACAATTAATATTTGTGTCTTAACTCCTTAACTAGAATTTTTAAGATGTTTCTTAGCCTCAAAGTCTAACAATTCTGTTTACATTATCCCTGCTAAAACCTGTGAAGCACTCACTAATTTCAGAAGCTGTATTAGATGAAAAGAATAGCAATATAACCTTTAAAGCTTAATTGACATTGGACTAATTATCATCCTAAGGAATGGGCTTGAGAACACACCAGAAAGCAACCAGTTCTTGCATAAACTGGATAAAATTTACTGATATTAAAATATTTTCCTTAAACTTTCTGCCATGGTTCTACTAGCTGAGTACTACAGGAGACACTAGGCAGAAACTGTGCACCAGAAAGTAAAACCAGTGCAGACATTATTACTTCCGTCAACTGGAAACCATCTAATCTTACTCTCGCTGAGTACAGCCCTGTCTTCTTTCATTTCTATCACTTCAATTTCATAATCTTTTAACTTAATCCCTGTAATCCTTCTCCTTCCTCCCTCTGCTGAGTGTTTCTGGCTGAAGTTTCAAGCTACACAGAACTAAAAACCCACAGTTAAAAGTTACAACTATAAAGATATAAACTGAAATCAAATAATACAGTCTATTTCCAGAAAATCTCAGCAGTGAAGTAGGATTAAGTAGAATAAAGATTATCTTTTGTTGAGTACATCACACACTAGAAAACTTACTCAATCTCATTTACTATTTTGGGCTCATACTGTTCTATTAGCATTGCTTTTAAGAGGTTTTTGTTGTTGTTTAGCTTTTTTAATTAAAAAAGACAAAACATGAAAAGCACCCTCTGAAACATTCTTTGAATTGTATGCATTTTATACATGAACAGTCTTAAAAATCCATAATTACTTCAGTGTACATAAACTTGCAGCAGAACAAAAAGCTTATCTGCACACCAGAATATAAATGTCCCTTTAAAAAGAAAAACAGGAAATATGGAAAAAATATTTAAACTCCAGACTTGAAATCAACAGTTACTTGATTTGCAAGTCATGTGGTCTCAAAGTAGGCTGAAGGCTAACATGAGCCTTTATTCTTCTACCAAAGTGCATTAAAAAGCCTTTATGTGCAATATGTTTCTGGAACTGTGAAGGGAAATTTTTTAAGGCTGAACTCTGAGCAGCTATTTTGAGCACACTTCTATATTTATACCTATAGAAAGTTCCAAATGTCAAAGAACGATAACGAGCGGCTGGCATATATAATAAAAGTGGAGCACAACCCAAAATATCTATTACAATTAACACAGTGCATGCTACACTTGTACAGAAACTACACATTGTCATTTTTCATTGACCAGCAAATCAACTGCTTAAACAGCTATGAAGTTTTGTTAGTTTTGTTTGCAGAAGTTTCAATGAGAAGCAGTTGAAGCTATACCAAGTCAAGTTACCCCTTACAATAAAAAAACAGTGTAAAATAGATTAAAAACAAAGAGTTCTCACAAAATTAAGGAAAAGGTAGTTGAATATCAGCAGCCAAAGAACTTGTTTAAATGAGGCTGCGATGATTAAGGATTGAAAAGAGCTACTTCTGGAGTCTCAAATAAATTATCCAGGAAATAAAAAAAAAAAAAAAAAGGAATTTGGGAATGCTAGACACATCCTTTTATATAAATAAAAGGAATTGGTATTTTTGCCTCCCTGAAGTTCCTAGAAAAAGGAAAATGTGAGAGCCCATCCAAAGCAAACAAACAAGAAGTTACACTGTTTTTAATTACTGAACATACAGCATGAAGAGTGTGACATATAAACATCTAGTAACAAAGATTGTAATGTCCTTTCCGAGATAAAAATGGAAAGCTAAAAATCTTCCTTCACCTGCCATATACAGCCCAGTATAGCTATCCCACCCAATAAAGCTATCACTTGGAGGTATAAAACGAAAACTACATAATTGTATAAAACAAAATTTGGTCACAATCAAAAGATTAGCTTTGTGCAAGCCAAATACACAGCTCTAAAACACTATCACCTCCAAGAGACAGTATTTAAGTACTTTTTGGGGGGGGGGAGGGTATGGAAGGGTGAAGGAAATAGTTATTGACGATTGATTTACTGAACATTTTGAACATTTAAGCCAGGAGACGATTACCACCAGCTAAAGATCCAACCCCTTCTCTCCCCAAAAAACGAGCTAATCGCCAGAGCGTTACCAAACTCAACTTTTCTGGTGTAACTCACCGCTGGGGAGCACGCCTCCGTCCCCCGGAGCGCAGCAGCACCGCGGGCAGGCCGTTACGGTCCCACCCTGCGGGCCGGCCCCGGGCTGGTTGCGGGTTCCTGGAGCCCCCCCCCGGCATCGTTCTCCCCCCAGGAAAAAAAAAAAAAAAAAAAAAAAAAAAAAAAAAAAAAAAAAAAACGGGAGACGCTGAAAGAGAACGGGCCGGCAGCTGGATCGGTCGTGACGTCAGGAAGCAGCTTGCTGGCGTCAGCTTGGGTGTGACGTCCATCGCCTCAGCTCACCACCGTCCTCTCCTCTCCTGTCCTGACCCGTCCCTGTCCCCCCCCCAGCGGGGCTGCCCCCCTTCCAGCCCTCTCCGCCCGGCCAAGGCCGTCCTCTGCGCCCCGGCCCGCCCGGAGCCCGATGAGGCGGCTGCGGGGGCTTTTTTGGCTTCCCCACCACGCAGTCGCCGACCTCCTGTGGAAGCTGGCCGCGTCCCCGGCGTGCCTGAACCCGAAGAAACCGCGCAGCCCCGCCGGGCCCCCCTCTCAGCCCAGCCCGGCCCTCCCCGCCCGCCCGCCTCCATTTTCTCGCCGAGCCCCACAAGGCGCCGAGGCCTGAGGAGGCGCCCTCCCCCCCTCCCCCTTTTCTTTTTCCCCCCCCGCGGCTCCTCCGCTTCTTTTCTCCTCCCTGTCCCGGTGCTTTTTTTGCCGCTGGCTCCCCTCACTCACCGCGGGGAGGGGGACTGGGGTCTCGCTGCCACCGGCGCCGCTGAGGGGCTCAGCCGCGCCGCGCCGCCATTTCCTCCTCGCAACCGCTCCGGAGAGGGCTGGGCGGGGGCCGCTCCTCCCCCTGCTACCATAGACATCGACATGGCGGCCAACCGCCGCGCCTCGCTTTGCGCACGGCTCCCGGAGGACTCCGGGCTCTCGCCGGCTCCGCCTCACGGCGAGGAGCTGGGCGGGAAAAGCGCAGCCTCAGCGCCTGCTGCCCTACGGATTTACTGCCCCCTCGTCTTTACACAGCCCCTGCCCCTCATTTTGTTCGTCCTCTCAGCTCCAGGATGCTCTGGGGTAGCCCCGTTCTCCTCAGCAGAAAAGTGTTGTGGGGAGAACATGGCTGCTGCTTGTCCTCATCAAAAACAGCCGGTGTCTTACCTCACAGGAAGGGCGGTTTTGTGCCCCATTAGTGAGGACCCCAGTGCCAGAGCAAAACCACACTAAATAGTCTTGCTTACAGTGACTTGCACTGCAAGGTCAGCTCTGTGACAGAATTTGTGTGGCAGAGGAGTTGGTGGCTTGTAGACTCAACTGCTACCATCTGCTGTGCTCTCCAGCTGTGCTTATTCCAATGTATTTTCTTTTCCCCCCCCCCATGTTCCATCTGCTAAATAAAATTAAATAGCAGCTGATACAGTAATGCCTACTCCTGGGTCCAGAGTTCCACACAGATTCATTCCACATCAAGGTCCACACCTCAAGTGCCATGGAAGTGCTCTCTGCAGTACCTCATCCACCACACAGAGGCTTCCCAATGAGCACTCCTTTTAAAAGGACTACCCTCCTCAAAAGCTCTCCAAGAGACAAACTACTACAAACACTTAAGAGTGCATTATCTCTACTTCATGTTTTTGTTCCTACTGCCAGCATCTGTGATATGAGCAACCAGAAATATCTGTAAGATTCCTGAGGGGTGCCAAGATTTAGAGGAGCACTCATGCAAAAGCTTGCAACATAGACATTACATGTGAAGAGCCTTTGAGATAAAATGGAGGTGTGAGGTTTGGCTCTTTGCTCACAGTCCTCCACATTTTTCCTCATGGGTTGGTAACCTTAGCTTCAGCTGTATTCCAGACAGGTGCAGCATTCACCAAGATGAATTAAGAAATGGAAATATGAGAAAACAGGAAAATAAATACTTAGCATTAATTCTATGAAATTAGTTTTCAATTGAATGATTCAATTACATTTTATAGAAGTCTACATTCTAGAGCACAATATGAGACTTCTGGGAGTAAAAGCTCAGAATGATGATGGAAAAGCTACTATTAGCTTTTTTTCCTGACAGTATAGTCAGTCTCTCCTGCACCTGTAAAACAGGGCAGTATTAATACTTACTTTACACAGGAGCACCAAGAGGTAAAAGAAACAGATTCCTGTACAGAAGCATAAGACACCATCATTAAAAGCAAGCAGTAGTTTAATTTTTGTTCAGCAATTGCAGAGTTACAATAAATGAAAGGCACAGAGAGAAATACCTTTTGATTGAGCAGATCAAGCTCCACCGTGACTTATGCCCTCAGAAAAGCTAATGGTATTATTAATGGTTAACTTTAGCATCCAGGAGTGCTCATAACAAGGACACACCAAGGGAAGGGGAACATGCAAAACAAGGAATTGCACACCAACAGTGAACAGGGGATGCCTGCAACAGGGAATTCAGCAGTGAAAAGAGTATTAAAATCTTCTTAAACACATTTGGTAAGAGGCCTGTACTATCTTAATGTAATCATTTTGCCTGCGCAGTCAGTGAACACTAAAATACATCACACTTTCAACCCACAAAAAAAAAAAATACATCTTTGTATTACAGACTGCCTTTTAACTAAGACCATAGCAGAATATTTATATTTCCTGACTAAACACCTCCTTTGCTTCAGTGGTATCCTCAGCACCTCAACTCTCTGCCTCATTTCCTTCCCGTCCCCATTCTTTTCCTGTATTAAAGCCTATTTTCCCTTAATTTAGGGAATTTACTTCTGGGTTACTGATTTGAATCTGCATTGTCCTGGCAACACACAGAAACAGCTTTTTTGATGATCTGTGTAATTCAAGTTTTGTCTTAGTTTAGGCATCCCCCTACATAACATGATCATAGCTCCTAACTGGCTTGATCTGAAAACACCGCTGAGAAATACTAGCAGAAAGATTAATGACAATCAGCTTCTAAAATGGTCTAATAAGCACCTTATCTATCTCTCCTTCTTAAGCACAGGAAAAGCTTACACTAAGATGTCTACAAAACCCTCAGCACTACTCTCCTTAAAACTTTTTTCCACTGCTTTCCAAAATCTCTTCTACTATTAGGCACTCAATGCTCTGAGACTTTGTTCTGCAGCTAATACACCTGTATTTGTTTATCCCTTGGGTTTCTCTAATTGCCATTTTACATTTAAATAAGAAAAAACTTCTTGTGCAGTATTTATATATTCTCAAAAGAGTATTTAGGCACTACCATAAAACTATTCTAAACAGGCACTAAGGCAGCATCTTTATGTTGCACAAGTACCTCCCCACATCTGGGTTCATATGGGGGGGGAAAAAGCTCAGGGATGTGACTTTTGCTCTCTCTCCTGCCTTGCTCTTCACCAAGACAGCTCCCTTTTTCAGTGTTTAGAAGGTCTAAAAGATTATACTTACTTTATGCTCACCCGTTCTCAGTTCTTCCTCAGTGAGCGTTCTGGGAGTCAGTTTCTAGAGCCAGGTAAAACCTTGAGATGCAGTTAGCTCAAGAAAAGTCTAAGGATAAAAGTAAACAAGCAAGTTCTCATCTCTAACTCCATCTCTGCTTGTTAACAGATAATTTATTACTAAATCAGAAGAGACTGTTTTCATTGGCTGTGCTCCAGCTTTACCTTTTTATGTGTGTGCAAAAAGGCCTGTGTTCCCAGAGTCCAGCACATCAGCCAATATAGATACAACAGGTAGCAAAGTAGTTTATCCTCTGGGTGCTCGATTCTTCAAGGCTCCTGGGGCATCATTTGTCATAAAGACTAGATGAAGAGAAAAGCACTTTACCATGCATTAATCATATTCACAATGAAAGCAATCTCCTCCCTTACCAAGAGACAGAAACTTAGAGTCTGTCTTCCCCCAGCTCTCTCAAATTCTGGAGAAACTTTCTCCCCCACTTTTTTTTTTTTAAACAGGGATTTTAGTGATTTCTTCATGAATTAGTGACTTTGACTTACAGTTTACTCCACTTAACTCCAAATATCTGCCTCCAAAATACTTCTCTGAGAATAAGTTTATCAAATCATAAATCACATAAAAGTCCTATAAAACGCACTGAATTACTTTAGCAGATACACAAGTTCCTTTTATTCTCAATTTTGTAGTCTTTTCCCAAAGTCCAAAATTCTGTATTATTATTGGCATTATTACTATAGAATTCTTGTAGGACAGTGACATATGAAAGCCACTGGAATATTTCCAGAAAGCAAGATAGTTTGCTTCCATGCGTTGCAATCCAGTTTTGAAGGTACAAAAGCACTGATAAAGGTTTTCCCTAAGTAACAATTGTTTGATTCCACATTTGTGGAGAAGGTGATGTTTTTAACAGATGTTAGGCTTTAATACTTGGAAGAGGGGAAGTGATATAGGAAACTTTTGCCCTGAATTGTTGCAGGGCAACAATTGTCTCCGTCTTCCTACTCCTTTCTGACTTTTGTAAGGCTTAAAAAAAAGCCATGCAAGCCATGCAGGATTTAGTATTTCCAAATCTCTGAATATTCTAGATTAAAGCACAGTGAACATAAATGCTTCTCTTCACTGAAGACAGCAGCAGGTATTATACACAAAATGATTAAACATTTATTCAGTGAAGTACAAGTTTAAAAGAAATTAAAACAGAAAGTAATCAGGCAGTTTTTTATCAGGAAAGAACTAACATAGAAGATGTTTTACCTAGGGCATGTTCAACCACCCCCAGACACAGTTTTCATCACACCTAAAACATTAGCAGGGAAAAATGGCCTGCATCAAGATTATTGAATAAGAGCTTTATAAATTATTGATAAACTTTGCATCTTACCACATCAGGCTAATGTTGTCTTGGAAAAAAAAAAAAAAAAGTCTCACTACAAATAGTAGCATTCAGTATTACTTAACCACACAAAAACAATTGATGCTTTAGAAAGGTACTTGGTTTTCAGGCTCAGTAAGAAAATGCTTCAATAATAACACTCAATGTTTCCTTGTTTCAGTGGTAAATTTTCTCTCAAGCAAGTGTTCAATCTCTAATCAGATTTGATGTTACCATAAAAATCATAGGATAGAGGAGGAGAAGAGAATACAACTAGTCGTGATATTCTGCAAATAGGTTACAAAGTTCTGCTGCAGTTGGATGAATAACCTGACATTAAAAAATAAATAAATAAAAAAAAAATCAAGCATGCTGCCAAAAAACAGCTCACATTTTTTTTTAATGTACTTATTCAGTATGCTATTCTATCTTTTAGAAAGCAGCTAAAAGCTGTTCTTCATTCTTTACCTGTAAATAGCAGCTGTAGTAACAGTTACACTCTGTTTCCTCTCTGCTTGGGGTGTTTCCCTCTACAGCAAGTTCAGGAAACCCTTCTAAAGAGGGGCACCTTCCTCTTCTCTCTCCCTCTTAATGAGAATCTCCTGAGAAACTCCACCTTTTGGGGAGGAGCTGCCAAGACTCGGTGAATCTAAATAAGAGATCTTACAGGGTTCAGAAGTACAGGAAATAGAGTCTGAAGTTTTGTTGTTCTTTGTGAGTCAAATTGAGAGTATTTTTAGAGTGATGCCTGAGGAAAAGCCCTCTCCAATCAATAGCGGTATTTACTATGCTGTAGCTTTCTTTGTCACGTGGCTAACAACTATTGGCAAGAAGTACTTCATATTTGAGGTTTGCAAACTTTGTGTTATTTGTAAATGTTGGTTTGTTTGAAGAAATCAGTTATAATAAGCAACTATTGATTAAACTGTAGAGATTCTCAATTTCAATGTAGGGGCAATCGTAACGGATGTGAGTTTTGGAAGCTACGTTTTATAGCAGAGTTACAACAACAAGAGTGAAAGATGGGTAATTATAGCCATATTCCTACTCTGTAAAAGTGAAATTACATCTTCTCAAGAAGCTTCATTTGTAGTATTTAACACTCAAAAGTTGTACCTCTTAATTCCAGTTTTCTATTTAAATATTGGCTGGCTGAATATGAAGCAGCAATGTGCTCAGGTGGCCAAGAAGGCCAACAGCATCCTGGCGCATATAAGAAGCAGTGTGGCCAGCAGGACTAGGGAAGTGATTGTATTTGGCTCTGGTGAGGCTGCACCTCAGGTAGTGTTCAGTTTTGGGCCCCTCGCTACAAGAAGGACATGGAGGTGCTTGAGAGAGTCCAGAGAAGGGGCAACAAAGCTGGTGAGGGGCCTGGAGAACAAGTCCTATGAGGAGCGGCTGAGGGAGCTGGGCTTGTTCAGCCTGGAGAAGAGGAGGCTCAGGGGCGACCTTATCGCTCTCTACATGTACCTTAAAGGAGGCTGTAGTGAGGTGGGGTTGGTTTATTCTTCCACGTGCCTGGTGACAGGATGAGGGGGAATGGGCTAAAGTTGCACCAGGGGAGGTTTAGGTTGGATATTAGGAAAAACTTCTTTACTGAAAGGGTTGTTAGGCATTAGAATGGGCTGCCCAGGGAAGTGGTGGAGTCACCATCCCTGGAGGTCTTTAAAAGACGTTTAGATGTAGAGCTTAGGGATATGGTTTAGTGGAGGACTGGTTAGTGTTAGGTCAGAGGTTGGACTAGGTGATCTTGCAGGTCTCTTCCCACCCAGACGATTCTGTGAAATATATAACTTGTAGTGTTTTATTGTCTCTTTCCATGGAGTGCCTTGATTCCCAAATCCTGTTGGATCTAGCTGCAGGGAGTTTATTAATTCTCCCAAGCAGCCAAAATTATCTTTGACAGAGATTGTAAATCAGAGCCCTCAGCTACTACAGATCACAGCCCAGCATTGCATCGTAACTGGAAATTGGTGGAGCTTTACATTAACATACCAGGCTGTGACCTGTACAAGACCCATTTCCATTTGAATTATCCTGGAAAATTGCTAGGGCCACCTGGGCAGCAGTCAGGGCTCAAACAGCCAGCATGTGCCAGTCACAGCTCAAGAACAACTGTGCTGAAAACGAAACTGGTGTGATGCCTGCTGTGTCTGCATAGCAGTTCCTCACACAGCACAGCACCAGAGCAGGGCCACATCAGTGACTTTTTAATGATTTGATGTTACCGCCTCTGCCAGAGGCTGTAGCTACAGCTATGGTGTCCCTGTCCCACGGGGGCTGCAATGTGACAGGAATTAAGAGTGTCTGAGAGGAAAAGGAGTGACAAAGCAGCTGGTGAAGGAAGCATGGAGCCTGCTGAGGGCAGGCAGGGAGCAGACGAGGCCTGGCCCCGCCGCCTCCACCGCGCTCACAGCGGGCTCGCTTCGCCCCCCCAGAGACTCCCTCAGGCGGCCAGCGGCCATCTTGTGACCGCGCTCAGCCGCCCGCCTCTATGGTAACCCTGGCGGACTCCCCTTCCCTCTCTATGGTACCGAGCCGCCCCACCTCGGCTCATCTCTATGATCCTACCACCCCGCCGGGCGCCTCTCTGGTTGCGCTCTCCCGCACCTCTCGGGGCGCTGATTGGCGGAGAGGGGGGGAGCTCTCGCGAGAGCGCGAGTTCTCGCGAGAGAGCGCGGCGCGCGGCGCGGCCTGGCGGAGGCGGCGGCGGGGCCCGCGGTGGTGCCGGAGCGCGGCGCGCGGTAAGATGGCGGCGGCGGCGGCTCCGCTCCTTCCCCCGGGCCCCTCAGCTCGGCGGGAGGCCGCGGGTGGGCGAGGGGGAGGCGTCGGGCTTGGAGCTGGCGAGGCCGGGAGCTCCGCTGGGCCGGGCCCCGGGAGGGCCGGGCCGCGGGGGGCAGCGCCGGGGCGGGTGTGGGGTGAGGGAAGGGGGAGGCCGAGAGGCCCTGAGGGGGCTCTGAGGGGGCTCTGAGGAGACGGGGCTGTGGCTGTGGCTGTGGCTGTGGGGGGATCTCGTAGCCGCGTTCTCCCGCTGTGTGGTTGTAGAGAGAGGGCCCAGGGGTGCTGTGCCGCTCCGGGGGCCTTTGGGTGCCGCCTGGCGCTGTCCCGGGGGGCGTTGGGGCTGCGGGGGCGGTTTGGGAGCAGGGGAACGTGTGGGAAAGGAGCCGGGCTGGGAGCGCGCCCTGCCGCTCCTGGCTGCCCGGGAGCCATCGGGTGCCTGTTGCTGTTGTTGTCGCCGCCTTCTCCTCCCCCTTTCGCCGCCCCTGTCGTAGTGGTTGGGAGGTAGAAATAGTGAAACGCCGGCTCGCGATTTAGAAAAGCGCTTTGATTCCAAGTCTGGAAAACGTGTAGTCGAGAAAAATAGCTAGGAGATAATTTATTGGGATCGACGGGGTACTTTTGGGAATAGCCACCCTTAGTATAAGTTTTTCTGTTGTACGTTGGATAAATTACTGTGTGCTGTTTTGTAGTCATGTAATATACATACCTAACTAGTTCAAGTTCTGTTGAAAACTTCAGAGTAAATGTATTTTACGTAAGTTTTGCTTTAGAGGTTTGTTAGAAATTTTCTGTATAAATCATGGTTTATTAGTGCTACATCATGGCGTTGTGTGTCCTGTATAAAACTTATATACAAGGTTTGTTTGGACTGGAATTAAGAGTAAGCACAAGAAAATGGTATTAAAATTTTGTGTTCTGGTGATGGATGAAAGCAGCCTTAGAAACTGACTTGTAGGTGTCAGTGTGCAGGAAAATGGAGGAGAAAAATGTAAAAGTGGTTTGAGATAAAAGGATGTCTTTTGGATTGTTAATTTAAAAGATCTCATAAGAAAGATATAAAGATAGTAGTAGCACAGTGTTTGTATACATTAAACTTGCTTTTAATTGAATTGTGCTAAATGAAACGCTTTTTTTTTCTTTATAGTAAGAGTCCAGGATGAGTTATGCAGAAAAACCTGATGAAATCACGAAAGATGAATGGATGGAAAAGCTTAATAACTTGCATATTCAGAGAGCAGACATGAACCGCCTTATCATGAACTACCTTGTGACAGGTAACAATGAGCAGTAGTGCTGGGAGGCTCTTAAATGCATGCTGTGTATTTTATCAGGACAGATTATTTTTGGTTAGAATAAGTTACTACATAGAGTGAAGTTAAGGACTTTAAAGTTTCAGTGACTGCTGTTGGTTTCTCCTAGTAGCATACAGCTACTCACCTTAAGTGGACGCTGACTCAAATATACTAAATCAGAGACTTAGCAGATATCATGCAATAGAAATTACACTTGCTAACCTTAATTCTTGTTCTGAAAGATTTAAAAAAAAATATTTTTTGAAATTCTGTTAACAAAAATGACCCGCTTTTGTACAGTAACTTTTTTTTTGTGCAATTAAAACAGTTCAAGACGTTGCTGTTGTTAAAAAGCACTTTAAAATCTGCACAGAACAGCCGTCGGAAGCAAACTTTAACTGTCTAGAAAGACTTTGAAAGAGCACTGTTCTCAAAATAGTTGAGTCCAAAAATACTAAGTCCTTCAGCACATAGCCTTACTTCATTCTTTAAGCAATCAAAAACTCGTGGAAGTTGTCCCTAGCAATTATGATGCATGCCATCAGAGTAAGCTATACCAGGGTGGAGGCATTTATATCTGATCTACACCCCTGTTTACGTTGGTGCGTGGCTGGAGTTTCTGGGATGAGGGAAGAGCATCTTAGTGGCCCAGTAAAGTATGCTAAATCATTTCTGTGCATATGAAAGCATAACTTAAGGTTTAGAATAGATGTTACAACTTTTTCTCATACTAACACTGCATTTTTTAGAAAAGTAAAATTGATCTTATTTTCCTGTTTGTTCTTAGTAAAATTGTATAAACATGAATGGGATAGAGGGAGAAGCAAAATCACCCAAATTTTGAAAATGTGAGCCCATTTTGGAATAATTACACTGCTCTATTAAAGCTTTAAAGTTAAGAAGTATTGGAATACATCTGGCACACTTCCTTAGAGAATGAGGGCACTTGAGTTAATGAATTGGTGTGTACCGCTAGATGCGTGTTGGATTAGATACCTACATAAATAAAGATACAAAAAATAATTTTTCAGAAGTTCAGAATTCCTATTTAAATCACAAAAATACATGAGAAATACGGAAATCTTTCCCTTTAAGCTGATGGTTTTTTTTGTTTTTTTAAGTTTGATGAAACTGATTTTATACATAAAATGTTTCTATTTCAGAGGGCTTTAAGGAAGCAGCTGAGAAGTTTCGAATGGAGTCCGGAATTGAACCCAGTGTTGATTTAGAGACTCTTGATGAAAGAATAAAAATACGAGAAATGATATTGAAAGGACAGATTCAAGAAGCCATTGCATTAATAAACAGCCTCCATCCAGAATTGTTAGATACGAACAGATACCTTTACTTTCATTTGCAGGTAAGGACAGGTGGCAAACTTTAATTTTGTTTTAGAGGTTGCTGAAGGACTGGAAAAAGTAGTTTGACTTTTAGGACTATGATAAGGGTTTGTGGCTGAATGTGGGTGCTGTTTCAACTGATTGTTCTTGGCATCATTTTGTAGCAGTGGGAAACTTTGTGGCGTGATGCAGTAACTATCATATGCAATTAATTAGTAACATGAAAATACCTAACAGCCAGAATGGTCTGTGATTTACCAACCTCAGATTTATCACTGATCTGAATTTCTTGTAGTTCCTTTAGTAATATGTTTCCAAAACATGTAACTTGAAAGCATTGAGTTACCTTTTCCAGTAGATTTTGTTAACAAGTCAGTTGTTTCTCATCTTAACACATTTAGAATTAACTTTAAACTGACAAATTATGTGTGAGCATTTGTCTCAAATTACATGCTAATGACTGAAGATTACGGTCTTGAAATACTGAAGAACTGTTTATTTGTTTAGATAATATGCTTCCTTTTTTTTTTTTTATGTAGCAACAGCATTTGATTGAACTGATTCGGCAGCGTGAGACAGAAGCAGCTCTAGAATTTGCTCAGACCCAATTAGCAGAGCAAGGCGAGGAGAGCCGGGAATGCCTGACAGAAATGGAGCGTACGTTGGCTTTGCTCGCCTTCGATAATCCTGAAGAATCGCCATTTGGAGACTTGCTGAACATGATGCAGCGACAGAAGGTAGTACTTTCTCAAAGCAAAGTTGATATCTTTTGTTTGTTTTTGCTAAAAATGATGTCCAAATATTTTTGAAGTGTTTAGAAAAATGTACGTAGCAGCGTGCAAAAGAACAGAAGTATTTCTTAAGCAGGATTTACAAAACTGATGTTACTGTAATCAACTGTTTGACTCTCTCCCTTATTTTCTCCAGGCTTTTAGCATATGGAGCTTTGTTGTGGCTGCGTTCTGAGGAACCAACGAGCTGTGTGTGACGTTATCAATGTCTGTGTGACATTACCAATGCTAATCGTAGGAAAACTACTGCTAAACTCCAGTATTTCTTTTCCAGGTTTGGAGTGAGGTTAATCAAGCTGTTCTAGACTATGAAAATCGTGAATCAACACCCAAGTTGGCAAAATTACTGAAACTACTACTGTGGGCTCAGAATGAGCTAGACCAGAAGAAGGTGAAATATCCCAAAATGACAGACCTCAGCAAGGGGACGATTGAAGAACCCAAGTAAAATGTGTGCAGATGGACATCAAACAATCATAGTACTGCACAGTATACATTTATATCAGTCTGTGACTGAAATATTTTTACTACAGTACAGCACTCAATTCAGATTTTTCAATGAACATCTAATTTGAAGGGAGAAAAGTCCCTTTTAAATGCTGCAAAAACTGCATTGAAAGGCGCTGTATCTCTGAAAGTCTGACTTAGGCTATGCACTATAATACATTTTTAAAAAAACAAGTAAAGAAGACAGGAAAAATAGCATTTTTAAAAGTACAAAACACAAGCTTTCTAATTGGCTACTGATGCCTAGTTTAGTGGCCAGTGAGTTAATATGGAGTTATATTGGCAACTATTCAGTTACGTTTATCTGTCTCCTGTTTGAAATATGTATATAGAACAGTGAATATTTTCTACCTTTAAGTTATAGCCAGATATACATTCCCCTTAAAAGTAACTGGTCAAGTTTTCATCTATAAACTTTGCAGTAAGTTCAACCTTTTGCCTAGGAAATAGTGTACAAACTTGTAAATCTTAATTTAAGGACTTTTTTTTTCCTTGTTTCTGAATTTTTGGTGCTTTATATGGTGAGAGCTATGTTCATAATGGATCAGTGACCCATCTTTTTCACGAGAAGTATTGTTGGAAGTAAGTTCTTTCTTAATTTTCACGAATGACCAAAATGGCCCACAGAGGTGTTTGAGAGTTTTTCAGACAGGGACCTTTCCCCCGCTGTGTTGAATTTGCAGCTGTAGGCACTGCAGTGATTCCAGCAGGCTACTGAAGCTTTGACAGCTGCTGGATTTTTGTAAGCTAAAAGATGTGCTAGGAAATGAAGCAGGGGGAGAGATGCTCATTGAAGCCTCTGATGTATCATCTTGTGCAGGATCTGCCTTTATGCTTGCTGAATAAGAATCGTAGTTTTAGAGCTACTTGGGCTATTTTTATGCCTTGAGGGGAGCAGGGCTGTCTTTAAAGACCGAAGTTTCCATTTTCTCCATTCTTCCGTACCTTTCTGAAGAGATGCAGTTCATCTTCACCTGTATTACTTTGTTTACTGACTGTCCTCACTCCAGTTAGGATTATAGTTTTAACGTTTTACATGTGAAGTCCAGACTTTCAAGTCAACAAATTGTAATCTTCTGGGTATGGGATGTTCAGGTCGACTTAATTTTACAGCACTGTTCACTGGTATACAACCGGTGGTAGAAAGCACTAATCTTGCCAAATTGATCTCTAGATTTTTAGGTCCGTATATCAAGTTATTAAAGATTTGCTGAACAAAGACCGATCTGATGGGTGAAGTAGCTTAACATCACGAAACACTGGCAGTTGTCATACCAGTCCCATACTGTACATAATCTAGTCTAGTACCGTAGATATTACCCTGTAGAATGAAACTTAGTTTTCACTTAATTTTACTGGAATACTTATGCATTAAACTGTATAAAGCTTTGCAGATACACCTGATTTATGGAAATTAACAAAACCTGTTACTGATTGCATTACTGTGAACACTGTTTACTTGTGTAGCTATATTTTGTGGGGGGAATCCATTGTTTGTTAAGCAGCTATTAGAGATGCAGGGCACCAAGGTTAAGCTAGATGATGGATATAACAAAATGATTTGTTTCCATTTATTACTGATAGTTTCGTTCTGCACTTTTAAGGCATTTGTGGCATGGAGGTCTTGAAATTGACACACAACAAACAAGCTATCAGTTACCCCCCAACTACAACAGCAGTCTGGCTTTCCTTCACCCAGACTGGTTATTCTAACACCAAAATTTTAACAGTTGTATTCTCTCTCTCTCTTTTTTTTTTTTTATTTTTTGGCTTTTTCCAGTCGGTTGATGTCTGAAAACCATGTATAACTTTTAGTTTGTGAGAAACTGTATGGTTAATGTAACTTTGTTTAATAACAAACTGCAGAAACAAAACTGGAATAGCTCTAATTTCTTCACATATAACTGATCAGCTTTTCCTCCATTCTGACACTCGTTTACTAAATGTCATCTAAAGCTTCTCCCGGATGAAGTGGAAAGTGGTGCGTTTTTGTGGCATGACTAGCATTTTTCTCCATGAGAAATGCAGTATTACAGTCCTGGTTGAGAAGTTCACTGTACTTCTAGAATGCTACATTAATTTCATATAGTATTTGGGCAGAGATTGAGCATAGAGTACTTGAATTTTCACTAGCTTGTTTTTTTTCCATTAAAAATAAACATGTTTTTTAAGGAGTTTAATATAAAATTAGTATAGAACTATTTCACTTTGTTTTTATGAACATGCCACATTGATAAGCAGCTTTAATCTGTAAAGTTTTTGGTAACTGCAAGAAAATATTCGAAAGCTATGCATTTTAGAGAAAGCATAAAGGTAGTCATAATGGTACTTCTAAGGATCTTTATATTAGTGTATATAAAATAGTTTGCATATACAAATATAATATATAATCTGTTTGAAATATTCTTGAATGGTAGGGGCTGTGAAACATATTATAATTTATGGAAATATTGTACACAGTAAACAGACCTCTGTCAGTACACGAATGAACTTTTGTCATATGCATGAGAAATGTCTTATTTGGTGACTACTAATGAATGGGATTTTGTTAACCCATTTTTGTTAGATAACCACTTTAACAAATACTATTAAATGCCACTTTGATCAGTTTGCTTTAGTGTAAAAATACATATTTTGTTTCACTTAATTTAGAACTGAGAATACGAGACTAACTTTTGTATGAAGATTTGTTCCAAACACGAAGGTGGCAAACAAATCTGGTAATTAAATGTGGCACACTACACTCATTCTTACCCCAGCCTTTCCTTTGTTGATAGAAAGTAAGATTTTTTTTTTTCATTAATGCTATGAACATAACAAAGTTGGGTTGTAAAATATTTTGTCTTATATGCCTCTGCAAAAAGACTTCATATCAAGTGTGTTTTGATTAGGCTACGAATCTCACTCCTTCTCCAAAACCTATCGCCTCCCTAATGACTGTCTCTTGGCTGTTACCATGTTTCTTTTCTGCCTGTCAAATCTAAGCTAAACTCTGGTTGCTTCTGTTGTACAATGGAGTGATTTGTAAAAGGTTGTGGATAATGGGTTTCCATGAAGATGAAGTACTGGCAGTACTTTCTGAGAAATACTTACTGAACCATTTAATTTTATCTATCTGGAAAACCAGAGGCTGTTGCGCAGAAACCTAACAGCAGAATTTTAAGTAAAGCATTTCCTCTCAAGACTTTTGAAGAGGCAAACATACAGAGCTTGAAACCAGGTGAAGTACCTCTCTCAGTCTTAAGATGATTTCATTGAAACACTTTATGCTCCTTCCACCCACACTAAAAGAAAAATTGAAATGAGTGTGGAGAGCACTTATGTAGCATTAAAAATCTGTGAAATGACCTGGAAATAATTCCGTCTCCTTTCCACTCCTTGTACATATAGGGGAAGCCATTACATTATTCTAGGGTGATTTTATTGTTTTTAATTTGTAAAATTTATGCTTTGTATGCTTGAATATAAGCTTAAAAGCATTACTTAAAAATTCCTTGACTAGTAGATGAGTGTTGCTCAACTTATTTCAAACCATTTTCTGTCCAAGTTCATTATGAAGCTTATTAAATTGAGTTGGAGTGTGATCCCTCTGTGTCTTATCTTCACGGGTTGCCAGGCCTCCTGTTGTCAGCAGCTGAAAGCATCCTTCAGATACTTCACTGAATATAAAATGATAACGAGGAATACATTGCCCTACATCTCCCTTTACACTACAGCAAGTTGTGTTGGGTTCTGACCTGCACTGTAGATCTTCTCCATCTAGAAGCAATTGGTCAGTATTAGTTTCTGCCATAAAGTTCTTCATGACAAGGGCACAGTAGAATTCACGAGCAAAGCTGTCTGTCCCCAGCCCTGCTTGGCAGGTAGTTCACATTACTTGCACAGCTGTATAGGGACAAAACCTAAAGCATACAAACAGGACCCTCACAAGGATTTGCATTTCATAATCAACATTTTAGCACTAGAACCTACTTCTTTTCCTCTCCCCTCTGGCTTTCATATTACGAAATTGAGGACAAGGTTGACCAAAGTACTGGTGGGCTACACACAGCTACCTTCAGGCACTTCAGAAGCAGAAAATCCTGTGCTTTTTTTATGCTCCATATGTTAAACTGGAATTCTAATAACATACTTCTACCTTATACCCACCGGGACGAATTTCTGCACGGGAGCTGCTGTTCATTTAAGAAACATCTCCCTTTTATCAACTTCTCTCATATTCTGCTGATTTTTCAGCATGTACCTGTCCACAGCAATTTTGCAAATTTCTGTTGTTTGGCATTAGAAACCACCTGCATTTTCCTTGGATTGGGAATAAGTTATGTTAAAACTGCTCATACTTAGCAGGGCTCTTTCAAGCTGCGGTCAGACCATTCTTTCAAGAAACAGTTGTCTTTTATGGAATGTGTAAACCTATTTCTCTTCTCATATCCTCTCAGAAATACCTAACTGCATCGTGGTTTGTGCTCAGCTTCATAAAATATCCGCATAATACAGCCATTGTGTGGGTGAAGTTCAGTCATAGTAAATGTCTGCTTGAATGCTAACCAAATAATCATTTGTTTGATTTAGTCTTTGGACAGATAAAGCTGAATGCAGAAAAAACTAGGGGAGATTGTGTTCTTGAATAAGATTATTTTCTGATGTCAGCATGTGTCTAGTGCATTATTTCTGTTTGCTATTTAATCAGCCTGATGGGAAATTTGCTTCCAGAAAGTTACGAAGCAGTGAAAGGAATAATATGTGGTTTTTTACTTCTTAAACATTTACGTGCATGTGGTGGATGTTAGAAGCTGGGTGTTAAGTTTATACTCAAACACATTTTCTAACTGCAGCTATTTTTGAAATTAAAATTAGATCTTTACATTAGAAACAACTTAGTCAACCTTTTGATGGAAGAGGTGATGTTGAGCAGAAGGGAGGAGTGGAAGAGTACAAATACAGAAAACTTTGACACTCAGTTTCCAAATTCAATCATAATTTTAGCAAGTTAATAAGCCAATGTTGCAGTGTTAGTGTTGGATGTGTGTGCATCCTATTGAAATGTGACTTAACATAGTAACTCAATTATGGGTACAAGATTTTATTTGTGATTACTGTATCCTGCCCAAAATCTTATCTCTTCTTTTCTTTCTTGACCTTATTACCTACATTTCACTTCAGTACTTACATCAGCACTCATCTCCCCTCCTGCCTGGAATTAATTTAACTCTAAACATATATGCTACTTAAAACAAAACCACCCCAACAAAAGTAACAACTATATATACACCCCTTATAACAGATGGAACAATGGTTTTGATTTTTGGCTGCATTTTTCACGACTTGGCTCCCTCTTCTGGAAACAGACACAGTTAACAGAATGAATAAAAATACCTTCTTTGCATAGTTTCTAATTTCCTGTCCAAATAATTGAAGGAAAGCCTACAATTTGATGAAGGTTAAGCCCTGTGGTTACTCTGCACAGCACCCCCCAGTTTCCACTTGCCACAGTTGTCGGCATTGTTTGCTTTCTATAGGGGTTGGAGGCCTGTAAAACTATATGTGGCTATGCCATATGCCTTTTTGGGGAGACCTCTTTCCTTGGAGGAAGAAATGCTGAAGCAAAAAACTGATTTTATGATTTTTGCTTTCGTCAGCCCTAAGGGCCTACTGGTTCTGGAGTTGTCTCTATGGAGTGCGAGGAGCCTTTTCCTGCTTCGTTCTGTGAGGTTTAGCTCGATAATGCTGTTACCTCTCCTGATTTAAGCTAACTGCTCTTCAGGGACTTGAAAAGCATTCCTCTTTGGAGGAGAATGAGTGAGTTAGCTAAACGCTATTCTGCTGAAGTCTTAATTTTATTGAACATTTACAGGCTGCTGCTTTTCCTGGCTGCAGATGGGAGAAGCCAGCTGTGCACCTGTGCCCTGTACTTGTTAGCGTAACCCAGGAGCTTCAGTACCTTTTTCCCAAGGGCCATATTTGCCCTTGGCAGGCTGTGCAGGAGCTCCTTCTCCATCCTTTGACCAAAGTTTTGCCATGCCTGCACCCAAGCCGCTGTTGGCCACCTGTACAACATCTTAACAAAGCTCCACCTGCTCATTCATACCCCTGAAGTGACTCACGCCTCCTCTTGTTTTGTACTGGGATAATCATTATTTTAATCATCTATTTCCATAAAGGAGCCTGATTACATCTCCGTGACGCTTACAGGAAGGCAGCGGCTCTGTCCAACAGAGTTAACCCAGGCTGCAACAACACTGATAACTGTTCGTTTTCTCCCTAAATTTAGGTGGGAAACCTTAAAAAGCAGAGAGAGATGTTTGTGCTGGTAAACCTGTGAAAAACAAAAGCGAAAGCTGGAGGAGCAGGGACTGCCCCCACCACCACGAGTAGCGTTGCAACTTTTGGGTACAGGAGGGACAGGAAAACTTCATTTTGTTGAACAGAGTAAAATGTAATTTTACTTGGGCCATCTGTTACCCCATCACTACGTTGCTGTGGGGATGCAATTCCACACTGGAGGGGGGGCAAAAATCCTTAAAAACTAACCCAAAAGGAGCCCAGCGAGCTGAGGGCTGCTCGGATCCGGGGGGGCCGCGGGTTCGAGGCTGCCCCCGGTCCCCACGGGCCCCGGGGGGCGGTGGCGGTGCTGGCTCGGGGCCCGGCCCGGCCCGGCCCGGCGGGGAGGCGCCGACACGTGGCCGAGGCCCGGCGGGGGAAGGCCGGGAGGGAAGAAGGAGAGAAGAGAAGGAGGAGGGAAGGAGAGAAGGAGGAGGCCGGCTCGGGGTGAGGCGGCGGGGCCGGAAGGCTCTGCCCTGCCCGCATGGCCGCGGGTGGCACCGCGGTGCCGTGTGGCGCCCAGCCCGGCTCCGGAGCCTCGCAGCGCCGCGGCATGAGGAAGGACGGCGCCGGGGATCCCTTTTGGCCAAGGTAAAGCTGCCTGAGGGGTGCTGCCCGTGGAAAAGCCGCCGCTGCTCGGCGGAGAAACCGCTTCGGGAGCCGCTCCGAGAGCCCCCGGGGGCTGGGGTCCCGGTGGGCTGAACGCGGGGCTGTCTGTGTGTGTGGGGGGGGGGGGGGAAGGCTAAAAATGCGAAATAAATCTCCTCCTTTCGTTCCTGGCACGCCGGCAGTTATTTAAACACGCCGCTGGATGTACCGGGAGGGTTTTATCGGAGTGTTTCAGTCAGGATGTTTGTCCTGGCGATAGGAATTCGTGAAGATAAAAGTCCCGGCGGGGAGCTGGGCGGCAGCCTGACAGCACCAGCCGTTTGGCAAGCCAAGTCATTAAAATAATTAGCGCCCCCGTTAAGCCCGAAGGGTCTGCTTTTAGAGCAGGGTGGTCCCGTGCTTGCAGCGGGGCTGTGCTGACCCCCAGACCACCGCCTGCCACCCCGACCCGTGCTCCAACTCTTCTGGTCCTGGCAGGGCACCTGATCCTACAACCCTACAGTTTAACAATCCTACAATCTAACAATCCTACAATCCTACAGTCACAGATGGTGCAGAAGTGCCCCGTGGCAGCTGGAAGTGATGCTCGGAGGCTTCTCCAAGCCGGGACCCCGACAGCCAGGGTTTCACCCCGCTGCCCCCCACACTTTGGGGTTTTTTATAGGTTTGGCTTGATGCTGCTGTGGTGCCGAGCGAGGTGCTGTGCCCGGCAGGCTGCCTGTTCCCCTTTGCTTTGGGGACAGCGTGTCCCCATGGTGAGCCCATCACGGTGGCAGCATCGAGGGGCAGCCACGGGGCCGGTGACATTGGTGCCAACACACAGGAACGTGTGGCCTGGGGGAGGATTTGTCCCTTCTGGCAGCAATCGGGGTGGTTGGGGTGGGTTGAGGTTTATTATCAACCCCCTCTTGCAGTGGTGGCATGTCTTGAGCTGCCTTCCCGAGGCAGGGTCCCAAGAGTGCCGAGGAGGTCTCACAAGCAAACCTTTGGCACTTGTATTGCTTAAAATTTTAAGATTCTACCCCCAAAGCAATTAAGAAAATCCCCTCTCTTTGTCGCCCCGTTCGTAACTTTTCCCTAAATATTCGTGAACTGGGAGTGGTGGGAGACAAAGAACCCCAAGCCAAATTTTCATGAAACAAAAATTTCTGCTTAGATGTCTTTTCCTGAGAAAAAAAAAAATTATACATTTTGCCAGAATGAACCTTCCAGCTTCCCAAATCTCTTCTAAAAGTGTGAACAACTATAACACTTCCCAAAACAAGAGACTGCTGATGAAACATTTACCAAGAAAGACATATTTTGAACCGATTCCGACCGTAGCGCTGCAAGTAACCGAAAGAGTTCAGCCAACGTGAAGGAGCAGCAGGACGAGCGTAGCTCTAATCAGCTCGTTATCTTTATTGCAGTAATTCACAGAGGGAGAGAGCACGTCCCCGTCAGGCACGGCCGCACACACGCGTGGTTGCAGCCCTTGTTTGGGGAAGTTTTGTGGGTCTAAAGCCAACGAGACAGGGGAAGGGTAAGGGGAGCCCGCTGCCAGCTCACGCCAGCAAGTCGGGGGCCAGCTGCTGGCTGCAGAACGTGGCAGGTTGGGCGGTTTGAGATCGATTCAGTGGGCAGTTTTTGAACAACACATGCAAATAAAGAGCTGTCAACATTTCCAAGTAAGTAATAAGTTATTGCCGTGGAGGCAAGGCTTGATCGGGTGGGGGAAATGACACAGGTTCTCCTTTCATGCTCCAACAAAAGACATGCCAGGCAGCCTTCCAAGATCTGTCTGCACCGTCAGTGCAAGGAGAGATAAGCACTTATCTTGGTG
The DNA here is from genome assembly GCF_963932015.1 of Anas acuta. Classification (NCBI taxonomy): domain Eukaryota; kingdom Metazoa; phylum Chordata; class Aves; order Anseriformes; family Anatidae; genus Anas; species Anas acuta. The sequence continues at coordinate 14,155,899 of NC_088994.1, forward strand.
GCAGGTTTATTTTTCCATCTTTGTTCATCCCGCTTCTTCTTTTGTCCTCCCTTTTTTTCAGCTGGCTCTTCCTTCCTCTTCCACTGTTCTTGCCCTGTGATTTATCCTGCCTCTCCCGCTGCCCCTTCCCAAACTTTTCTGCAGGTTTCCAGTGGCTCCGCGATCACACATCTGCTCTTTCTCTTCCAAGATCAACTCTCGGCAATTTCTGTTTGGGGCTTGAAAAATTGCTTGCATGTTTATTTAGCACATCTGGATGTTTAGATAGCACTTTCTGCCTGGAGATCTAACCATGCCAAGCGGGATCCTTTCGGCAGATGTGTGAGAGCACCTCTGGTTCAACAGGAGGGAAGACCAAAGCACCCAGAAGAGAAATCGATGGCCAAAGGCTGCACACAAAGCCCTGGGCAGATCCAGCAGTCAACGTGGAGACAACGCTTTGGATGGTGCCTCCAGGAGAGAAACAGAGCACAGAGAAGTCAGTGTGTCCTGGGAAGGAAATGGCTCCCGAAACCACTCTGCATCTCCCAGCCTCTGGCTACACCTGAAGACAAGGGATTATTATAGCAGTTTCTTTAAGCTCCACAGATAAAAGGGCTTGTACCACTGGCCACATGCTGGCCTTCAGTCGCCTGACTGCGCTCTTTGCCCGGAGCCAGAGGTCACGTTGTTTTTCTGAGCTCAGTGCCCCAATCTTTTGTCAACACGATGCTGTGGTTTTAGTTGATTTTTTTTTTTTTTGGTGGTTGGGTTTTTTAGTCATCCAAGCTCCTCACCCTGAATTTAAGCACATATTTCATTTATGGCTGATCCGTGTATGTCCTCAGATCAGTGTGCAAAGCACGCATGTGCTTTGTTATTACATTTTCCCACCTCCTCCACCTGGACTAAACAACTATTTCCAGCTCATGAGAGCTGCTGAAATCTAATTTCATCTTTGCTTTTGCCGAAAGCAAGAAATGAAGAGAGGGAATAAACTGAGAGCTGTGCTCGCTGAACACCACTTTGTTGCCATCTGTGGCTCTGCGGAAGAAGTTTGTGCACAGGAGGCTAACAGGAAATCAGCAGCTTTCCCAGTAAAAAAGCCCTGTGTCCTCCGTGCTGCTCTAGCTGGCTGCAAGCTGGCAGATTGGAAAAAAGACTCCTCTAAACCCGAAAGCTACTTTTGACAGGGAGAAATCACCAGCTTTGAGCCGGGCTGCAGCACGACAAAGTCAGCTTGAGGAGGGGAAATAAAGGGCTCTCTTGACAAGTGTGTTAGATTTTCGAGGGTAGGAGAAATTGTTAAGAAAAACAAAGAGAGAGAAGTGAGAGGACTGTCAAAGCAGGTTAAAAATAACTACCTGGGTATTATCTCCTTGTGCAGGAGTGTCTGCACGACGGCTGTGTCAGACCACGTCAGTCAGGCTGTAATTGTGGTGATTACTGTCAATTAAAGCAGGAGGCAGGTAAGCAGGGACAGAAGTATTTTATGGAGGAAAATGATGCTCAGGTGGGGCTGGGAATGGGTCACGAAGAGGAAAATGCCCCTGGTCTGCAGCTGGTGGCCCTGTGGCATGGCTGGAAGCTTGGTGCCACTCCGTGGTCCCCATCCTGCTCCTCCTGGGATTTGTGCAGGGATGGGTGCGTGCCTGCTGCAATGAACAAGGGGCTCCAGCGCATGTATCCTCTGTGCATCTCCCACAGAGCCTCTTTGGGTCCCTGTCTGCAGGAGGAAACTGAGCCAGAAGGCTTCTGCCCCTTCCAGTTCCAGCTCTGGGCAGCACCCACAAGCACTGGAGACAGCTTCCATCCCAAAGCTGTTGTTGGAGCAGACTGGTTGTGGTCTGCACAGCTCTCTTACCGCCTAAAAAACCACCTGGCACTCCTGGCTCGTGCCTTGAGGGTGGCACGGAGCTGTGATCTAACTGATAGCCTCAGCACCAGCAAGTCCATTTTAACAGCGACCTGCAGTGCCTGCAAACACGACTGCAGACCGAGGGAAAGGAGCAAGGCACGGCAAGAGAAATAAAGTTGAATCAATATTTGCTCGATGGCACCTACTGGAGAAATTCCTCCAGCAGGAAAACACCCTGCAAATAAAGATACCCTGTGCTGCTTCCTCTGTGGGATGTCCCAAGACTCCTTAAAAATCAATATTAAACACCCTGCCCTAGGCTGGGGACCCGTTCTTGGTGGGATCCAGGTCCCAGGTGAAGCACTGGATGCTTCAAAGCAAAGCCGTGACCGTGACCACCCAGCGCCTGGGGCTGTGTTTGGGGGGAGAACCCGGGCACACTGCTCAAACACAAGGCTGCTGCCATCCAAAAAGCCACCCAGGAACAGTCATTAGGACTCAATTATAGTTCTCAGTGCTAATTATAGCCCGTCTGGGTGGTGGTTGGAGCATTACGACATAGGAAGTGTTTTCTAGCTGCACGGCTGTGAGGAGGGTGCCGGCGGCGCGCTGAAGGGGACGCACCTGCAGGCGCCTGCTCCCTGCGAGAAGCAAGGAGGTGTGACGGGCCAGGAGAGCATGGCCGGGTGGCGAGGAGCTGCTGCAGACCTGCAACAACCTCTTGAGTCAGCGGGGTGGCTGCGGGCAGGCCGTGGAGCTTCATCCCCTGACGGTTTCGGAGGTGGCTGCCCCTCTCGCCGCGGTTTCTGCCCCGTGCAGCTGGGGAGCAGCTGGGAGAAGCTCGGTCTGCGTGACGGCACCGCCACCTGTGACTTCCTTTTGCTTGGGTTTAGATGTGCCTGCCTCTGTCTCAGTTGGGTTATCAGCAGCACAGGTTGTTGCTCCCTCATCAGGGATGCAATTTAGTTAAATTTGCTAATTCCGGTAAAGCTCCGCTTCTTGGGTGGCTGGTGTTAGCTACAAAACCTATTGTTCGGTTTGTCGTTACTCCTTAGCTCCTAAAGCAGTTTTAATTTTCCTCCTTTGCACTAGTCAAGGTTTCTTCTGGAACCTTTGCTGCTGTTGTTGTTGTGCACCGAGCAGAACATTGACTCATCAGCAGGCTCTGTGATAACTGTAATTAGGAGAAAATGCGTTTACAAAGCTCTTTCCTCTGAGGTAAGCACGTCCTTGTCCTTGCAGAGAAATAATTCTTGCCATGCTTTCAGGTGGGTGTGGGCAGCCAGTGATTACATTTGACACTCGTATTATTGGAGGGGATTTTCCTAGCTGGACGTGCTGCCTGCAGAGCGAGTGGCAGTCGGAAGCCCTCAGTAGAGTTCCTGCTTGTTTGGAACTGAAGCGTGTGCTGATGCGTATAAAAACACAGAAAAAGGGCATGAATTTATAGAACGGAGCAGTGATCAAGGAGACCACCATGACCATGTCGAGTTTTATATATCATACGCAGTGGTTTTGGAAAAAAGTGAGGCTCCTCCTGTGCCCCCTGCCCGCAGCTCCCCTGGACAGCGGCGTTACTGCCTGCGGGCTGCGCTTCCCCTTGCTGCAAACACCTCCAGGAGGGAACAGAGCTGAGCTGCACAGGCCTTTTTCTCTCTGTTTCATACCTTATGCAGCCTTCCAGGGGAAAAAATGCCAATCTTATATCCCATTAGAGTGCTGCCGTGCTCACCAGGAAGAGCTGCTGAGAGAAGAAGCAGTGCCCAGCCCAGCTCCAGACATGGGGAAGCTCAGAAAGATCCCCGTGTGCTTCAGGGGGAAAAGTACAGTTTGGAAAACTCTTGGCAGCTAAATAATAGCAAACATACGCACATGGCAAGCATTTACTTGGTCACCTCAACTTCAAGAACTGAAATAAATGGGTGCTGTGCTGCTGTGGATAGCAGGGAGCTGAGCGCTCCGGGCTGGCAGCTGCCCATGTCCGCGGGGCAGAGGCACTGGTTTGGCAGGCACAGTTGTACATCTGATACCAGCCAGCCTTGGGAAATCCCTCTGAGGGCTCTGCTGAGCACCTTTTTTTAATTTCTAGCCCCACCTGCCCCGTGCCTCCCTCACCCAAACCGCTGTCCAGGCTCTCCTGGGCTGGCTCCGACACTCAGGAGCTGGAAGTTTTTGGGCTTTGCTGCAGCAAACTGAAGTTGGTCAGAGCCACAGCTCTTGGTGCTGGCTGGGCAGCCAGCACAGAGCTATCATCCGCAGGTGATAAAAACAAATCAAATTGTTTGTGCAGCAAATTAAAGCGTGCTTGTTGCGTGCCCTTCGAGCGGTGTAAGACCAGGAGGGTGTTTGCCAGCCGGTTCAGGTGACCGAGGCAGGTCAACCCTCGGTTCCTTGTTCTCCCAGCAAACATAAGTGAGGTTTTCTAGTTCCCGTGCTGTTTTTGTATGTTTCTGTGTGCACAATAAGGACGGTTCCAACCTTTAAAGCTCTGCTGAAAGCTCCCAGTTCCCCCCGCCAGGAGCCGGCACGGAGCTACTTGTCAGGAAACAGCAATAAATTCATTTCCAGCGGGCACAACTGCTCGGTGTGTTTTACTTCTCATTGTTCCTTTGTCTCCCTCCGTGCCGGGCCATTTGACATATTTATAAATGGGCTTGTGCTGTGTGGGATTAACCTACATTTATCCTAAACCCAGCACAGAGGATTAAGCTCTCATTTCAATATAAAAGTGACCCAGGTTGTTCCCTGGGCAGACGGCGGGGATGTGTAGCAGGGTGGAAAGCACCGAGGTTAATGCCCGGTACAGTGAATTTCACAATCATCTCTGGAGCAGAGAGAGCCTGTTTGTTCAGGCCTCTGGGCACCAAATAAACCACATACAAATAATATCAATAGTTTATGTTCTCACTGAGCTGCTTTTTCATGAGCAGAGGGGGATGCAGCCTGCAGGACTTCACCTGCACATGGTGAAGGAAGAAATACTGCCAGCCTGGTCATCTGCAGGAGCTCTCATCCTGGGGCTGAGGATCATGGACCAAAACCAAGTGTTACTACGAGCACATCCATACTAAAGTTATCCTAAACTTCTTGCCAGGGCAGGCTGGATGACTTCGCTCCTCGCCCTGGGCTGTTCAGCCCCACCACGTCCTGTCTCTCCCTAAAACTTGCCTCCACCTCTGTTGTTTTTAAGAAGGGTGACATGTCACCTCCCCTGGGGAACGGGCAGGAATGCCAAGTGACAAATATTTGCTACCAAGACAGCGTGTCATGCGCTGACCTTTCTTTTGTTACTCTTACCTTTTAAAGAACAGCTTCTAAAGCTTTTGTTTGGATAAAAAAGCCCAGCAAAGCAGGTTTCTGCCCTGCCTTCCCCTCCACCTACAGTCAGCAGCGCCCGAGCAGCCTGGTGTACCTGCAGCTTTTGGACACAGACACAATAATTTGGGATAAAAGTTAGCATAATTCTTGAAAGTCACCAACCAAACACATTTCCAAGCGTTTCTAAGCACTGTGCCGCGGGGGGATCGTGCTGACCTTTTTTTATCAGGCCAAACTCATTACAGCTTGCAAGCAAACCAGTCCCACCTGTAAAAGCGCTCAGTGGGCACCCATCTGCCTGGCAGCTCATCCTCTGGCCTTTTTCTCACCTTCTGCTCTCTCCCTGCAGGCCCACGTGCCGCGTGTGGATGGTGATGCTGCTGCTGGGGACGTGCCTGCTGTACTGCGCTCGCGTCACCGTCCCCATCTGCGCCGTCGCCCTGAGCGCTCACTTCGGCTGGGACAAGAAGCAGTCGGGCGTCGTGCTCAGCAGCTTCTTCTGGGGCTACTGCTTGACGCAGATCATTGGAGGACATATCAGTGACCAGTACTGGCATTGCCTTTTCCCCTGCTCGGGCTTTTTCAGTATCACCTAACTTGGTTTTGATCTCTCGGTTGACAGTGCCAGGTTTCACCCCGGGATGGTAACGGGGTGGAGGGTGAAGGCTAGGTGTGGGAGAAGCTTTATGGGTTTCTCTGTTAGTTTTGCCACAGCCCTCATTCAGGAAGTACAGGTGTGGTTTTGAGTATCCGCTCACATTCCTGGGTCTTCAAACTGGTGCCATGCTTACAGTGTGGTGTGTGGGGAAGGACTTTGTACAGGCAAAACCCCCAGAAAACCCAGGGAGTGCCCACACGGTAATTACTACCTTGGCAGTTCCCACACCGCTGCCAGAAGAGGCCTTCGGTTATATTAATGGACACTTAGACCACCGAGGTTTCTTTTCACCTTTAACCAGTGAAGGGCACTGTTATACCAGCATATTTTTTTGGGTGGAGGTGGTTTTTACCACTGGGTCAGTAACTGCAATAAAAAGAGCAAACCCACAACCCTACATGTTAGGCTGACAAAAGAAATGGTGGGTGTGAAGTGGGCTTGATTTTAGGAAAGTGATAAATGCTGAGTTCTTGTGTGGTTCATAGCTGCTGCTCGCTGGGAGTGTTATTTGTCCATTAAACAATTTAATCCCAGCTGTGTCCAACAGCCGTTTGGAAGGGTTTATGGCTGCAGTCACTAGCCACAAGACATAAGATTTCCTTCTTGGAAGGACTACAGCTTTTTATTATTTGAAATAATCTATTCTGTCTTCATTTACATTTCGGCACCTCCAGTGTTTCCACCCCACATTCTTGTGCAATCCTTTCTCAAACAAGCCCCTATCAGAGCTTCCATCATGTTTTGAATGCCTTTGGTCTATCACATCAATTAAAAAACAAGTACCCCAGCTAGCTGTAAGGAAAGGTCTGGTTAATTAGCCACTCACATTCCTTTCCCCAGCCGCCCTCTCCTTGGTGAAGAGGGTTTTCCTGTGAAACCTTTCGTGAGAAGGGCATGCCTGGAAGGAGTGTGTTATCCATGCAGGGCACTCTGCAATTTTATTATGTTCCTTAATAGTCTGCAAGCAAATGCCAGCAAAAAAAAATCCCCCAGCTGCTAACAGGAAGGAGTAGCTGATGCAGGAGAGCAGATGGATGAGAAAACACGGTCATTGTAAAAGAAAAGCAGAAGGGCAGCAGCAGCTTGGGTTTCCCCTGCACCAGGGAGAAGTCTTTGGGGCAGCTGTGTGCTGAATGGGCAATACCCACTGAGAGCTGTCCTGGTGGCTGACACGAGTCCTGCTCTGGGGCTGTCACCAGACCCCTTCATGGGGTCCCACACTCTGTGGAGGTGAGAGGGGAGGAGGCCAGCTCTGATCCTGCTCCCTGCAGGGCTAAAACCTCCTTAAGAGGAGAAGAACAGGTTAGACGGACAATTCGCTCTTAAAAACCAGCTGAAATGGGAAGAATGCTTGAATTTTGGCTGGGGGCTGTTGCTCTTTCCCCCGCCACTTGTTTCTAATGCACGTTTTCTGTCTTCCAGAATAGGAGGTGAGAAAGTCCTCCTCCTCTCGGCATCAGCATGGGGCTTCCTGACAGTCATCACCCCGCTGCTCACACACATCTCTTCTGCCCATCTCGTCTTCATGACCTGCTCCAGGTTCCTCATGGGGCTGCTGCAAGGTGAGACCCGGGTCCTGAGCACGCGTGTCTGTCTGCCCACGGGCTCCTTGCTCGGGGCTCAAATGTTCAGGTGCAAGACATTTGGTTTGCAGTGTGTGAATTCCTGCTGCATGTTCAAGCAAGCTTCTGTCTCAAAGCTGCTTCTGCACCTGGAGCAGAAGCAAAAAAAAAAAAAGTGTGACATTTCTAAAGTCACCCACAAATCATTTCCCCATAGAAATCTCTCTGCCGAACATGGGCTGCCACAATAAGAAGCTACAGCTGCTGGCTTCTGAAATCAGATTTAGATTTTGCTGTGTTTTAAAACTCCCTCGAAGCACTTGGTGAAAAATGGTCCTTGCCAAAACCTCTGGATAATTTGGGATGGTTTTCCTTTCCTCTTGCCAAATTGCAGCACTGGCACTGATGAACTTACAGCAGCAGTTTTGATGGAATGGCACTACGGAGAAGACACAAACAAACCTTTCCTTGCGATGGGTTCCTTTATTCTATGTCACATCCCTGTTTTGAATCCACCCAAAGTCTCAGTGTTTAGCTCTTGATGGATCTTTTAAATTTGCTTTGGGTTTGCTGGTGAGGGCCTGCCCTGATGGCCCCCTGCCTTCCTTCCCTTTCTCAGGGGTCTACTTCCCATCGCTGGCCAGCCTGCTGTCCCAGAGGGTCCGGGAGAGTGAGCGAGCCTTCACCTACAGCACGGTGGGGACCGGCTCACAGTTCGGGTAAGTTCAAAAGGCAGATGGCTTTGAGCAGCGAGTGAGAATCTCAGGACATCACGGTGATGAAAGGACAGTAAATAGTTGGAGGCAAAACTTGCAGCCCAAAGTACAGGCAGGTTCCTGGGTCCTTGAGGATGCCGGTTGCAGCTGGGGAAGCCTCAGGCAGTTGCTGTCTGTGCTCTCATGCACACGCTGCTGAAGACTTTGTGTTCTTTGAAATGCACGGTTTGCTCTTGCGTGTGTCAAGGATTTATGTGGTGTTTTTTTTTTTTTCTTCTTTCCTTCCGAGACAGACTTTGAAGAGCGTTTGCAATATTTAATTACTATGGGGAACAGCCTGATCCAGTAGGAAGAGCAGGGGTCAGCGTGAGACTGCTCACCTGTCCTCCCTGACAGATGGCGATAATACAACTTTCCCTTCTCTTCTATTTCCATGAGAATTTCCTTTCTAAATGAAAGTGTTGTTTAAAAGCCAAATAGAAATACCACTGCATTTAATCGCTTTGTTTTTATGGGGGTGGGAAACACAGGACTCAGTCTGCAGCCGAGAGCTCGGGGGCGAGGTGCTGAGCCTCCCCAGCTCAGGATCTGGCCTTGCTGGGACCAGAGCAGGTTGCAAAGCCACAGGGTGCAGCAGGTGGATGTGCAGCATCCACCCCAGGAAGCCTCCCCTATGGCTCTGTGCCATCCTGGTGTCCTTGGCCAGCCCTCGGCAGACCCAAGAGCCAGCTTGTGGCTTTCCTTCCAGGACACTGGTGATCGGTGGTGCAGGATCTCTGCTCCTGGACTGGTATGGCTGGGAGAGCGTCTTCTACTTCTCTGGCTTGCTCACGTTGCTCTGGGTTTACTGCACCTGCAAGTACCTGCTGACAGAAAAAGGTAAATTCGACCTCATCCCTTGGGCTGCAGGGCTTGGGGTTTCCAAGGGCTCTCCTGGTTTTACACAGTGAATTTTGTTCGGGTATCTTGTATAATAAACAGTGTCTGGCCAAAGATGCTGAACCCAGAAACAAGATTTTGAGCTTTTTCATTGCTGTTTCAGTCCCACACTGGATTATGTTGCTGTTGAGAGTCGCCCTGACTCCTCAGTACTCAAGCACCAGTGAAAACACCAAGCGGAGCGTGATCTTCTAAGTGGATTAAGCTTAAACAGGGCGAGATACTTATTCCCAACTAAGAGCATCTATACACAGAGCTTTTAAAAAGCAGTTAATCCCAATATCTCTTCCCAAATAACTGTCTGGGAGAAATTCCACACCTGGGCAAACCATTACACCTGCCTACAGTGCTCTTAGTGTGCCTGTGGTATGTAGGGGCCCAGCTCATCTTGTGCCTGGTGCTGCCCTAAATCCAGACCCAAGAGATTTCTGTCCCGTTGTGATGAGAGATGCAACAGCTGGGAAGGTGGCTGGATGGGGCACTGTGTGGGTGCAGTGGAAGATGCCTGGTGAACATAAACAAGGTGTTTTCATAAGCATCCAGAGCTGGTTTTCCAAAAAAAAAAAAAAAGAGTTTGAAGGAGATTTGAGGTGCTTGTACAGGTCTCTCAGGGCTCCCTCCAGCTGCACAGAGTATCGCTGATCAGAGCTTTCCTTTGTACATTTCCTTCCCTGCAGAACTCACCATCCCCATAGAATATTTAACGAGAGGCCTCTCGATGTCCAAGCAGAGCAAAGTGCCCTGGAAGCAGCTGTTTACGAAGGCACCCATATGGTAGGCAGCTGGAGCAGCCCTGGCCAGGCTGGGAGAGCTCCTCCACCCCGCGGCATTGCCACCTCTGCCTGCTTGCTTCTTCTGTGCTTGTTCTCTTATTTAAGTATTTGGGAAACGCCACCACGTTTTCTAATCCCTCCTATGTAAATAAAGAACTGAAAGCATGAGCTTGATGAAAGGTGGGGTTTGTTCTGTCTGGGGGAATGCTAGGCTTAAATATTGCTGGCAAATCTTTCTCTTTTGGAGGCTGTTCCCTGGGTGAGTGTGATGCTCAGGGGCACTGGGAGGCATGGGCTGGGTTTGCACTGGAATAGAGTTTTTTTTAGGGAAATCTGCATTTTGCACTGAGGCTCATCCAAGCACAGCCGCAGGTTCCCAGGTGCTGCTAAAGACGGGGAGGAGGGTGATGGAACTGGCTGCCCTTTCCTGCCTTAAATAACTGTGGGACATCTGCTGATAACACAGCTTTAGAAAGCCCTAAATGACACCTCCTGCTGCACTGGAGGGACTTTGGGGAAATACGCTCACACGGTCACAGCCATGGTGAACCTGGCCTGAACCCACGGGCTGACGTCAGGCATCCGCCCTGGTGAGGGCAGCTGGGGAACGCGTGGTGCTGTGAGCCCAGAGCAGTAGTTATCTGCGAAAAAAATCTCAGGGAACAACAGCAGTGCTATAAGGGAGTTATTTATAGACCAGGAGCTGAAATACTGCGTTGCTAGAATGCCCCTTTCTCGCCCAGCGTGACCTGTCAGTGCTGATTATTCCCTCCCCGCTGTATTTTCTCAGGGCTGTCATCATCGCTCAGCTTTCTACATCCAGCACGTTTTTCACTCTCCTCTCCTGGCTGCCCACTTTCTTTAAGGAAACTTTCCCCGAGTCAAAGGTAAGGGTGGCTGAGACATGGGAAGGGCTGGTGTGTGTGCAGTGGGGATGGTGCTGGGGGCCTGCCAAAGCGGGTGGGTTGGGGAGCAAGGGGAAGGCAGAGGGGTTTGGTGAGAGCAGGCTGGGAGGCAGGAGGAGGTGGGAGGCTTCCCTGCAGGGCCAGGAGGCGTTTCTCCATGCATACATCTGGAGACGTGCACGAGCATCCTCCCTCCAGGTAGGCAGAGGCTGGTTTCTTATGGCTTGGTGAGGGATGCTGAAGTGAGGCAGACCTGGGGCACCTTCCAGGCAGGGAAGAGAAGGGTTATGTCTGGTTTTCAGACTCTATTTTATTTTATTTTATTTTATTTTATTTTATTTTATTTTATTTTATTTTATTTTATTTTATTTTATTTTATTTTATTTTATTTTATTTTATTTTATTTTATTTTACTTTATTTTATTTTACTTTATTTTATTTTATTTTATTTTATTTTATTTTATTTTATTTTATTTTATTTTATTTTATTTTATTTTATTTTATTTTATTTTATTTTATTTTTCTTCCGAAGGAGGGACGACCTTCAAATGGCACGGAGCTCATTGCACTATACCATTGTAAATGACCACCATTCCTGGGTTTTTAAGTTTTTATTTAACTATATTGACATCGTATAGCTCAGAGATACCAGCAATAACTGATAATTACCGTTAATAATGTGTACTTTAACAACACTATAAAAGCTTCTCTCCCCTCAGCACAAACAATGATCCCATTTTTCAGAAACCTAAGCAAGACTCATCTGGGCTGACAGCTACTATTTTTATCTTATTCTCAGAAACTGAGACATCATTTTCCACAATGGCTCTGCTAGGGTTTTTTTGTAACTTCCAGAGCTGCTTACAAATGCCTTTTAAGATTACATTTGTAAGGGGCTTTATGGCATGCTTGATATTTATTTTAAAATCGTGTATTAAACCAGTAAACATATTGTTGTGACAAGATCTGTGCACCTCTGGTAATATGCTTGGGTAGCAGTAATTTGCCATCTGCTAAGCCTTATATCATGGTCCTCTTATGTAAGATGCTCCACACAGTGCTCCTGCATCCAGTAATCGCTTCGTGCATTTTAATAAAACAGGGCTTGACAATGCTCGATTTTAAGGGATTGATGATAATCCTTAGCGTGGTAAAACTATGTCACCTACTGGTCGGACACCCTTGCTGCAGGTGAGGTGCCTTCACCGCTCTGCAGTCTGCCACCTGCAGCCCACCTGGATGGAGGATTTTGGCGATGGGATGAGACAAGGGTGGCCCTGGTGTGTTGGGACGGATCGCTGGGTGACCCCAGGTGGCATCACGAGATGCCACAGGCATTGCCCCACAAACCTGATGGGATAACATTTCCAAAAGTGACCGAGGACCAACATTTCAAAGGCGCTGAAAGATGCAGATGGGCTGTGCTGTGATTTCCAGGAGCAGTCGAAACAGGATTATTCAAAAGCAGGATTATCCAGCCCTCCCACGCATCCTGATGTGGCATGGGAAAACGAGATGTGTACATGGGGAGGTGGGCTCTGAGCAAAAGGAGCTTTAAATGGATGAGGGATGGGTTGATTCGACCCATTGAGATGAAGCTCAGCCCCAGCACACACCAATTTCAGCTCCCCATGGGATCTGGGCACCGAAACGCCTGTGAGCAGCTGTAATCCAGATGACCAGCAATCATCTGTGATTACAAATGCAGCAAGCTTGCTTAATTGAAAATAAACCGAAGTATGTTGTGACTGTAATGTTACCTAATCCTGGCATTAAAATCCAGCTACACTCCCCCAGCTTTGCAGTAACGCTGCTAATGAGGTTGAAGCTGCTCTTGGAAATTTTGCCAGCAGCTTTTCCGATGACCCCCGGGGCAGAGCAACATCCACAGCTTGCTTTTCAGAGCTCTGCAGCTCTCTGCCACATCACCTTGCTGAACACTAAACTTTGCCACGTTTAATCCCTCGCCTCCGAGCTTTCTGCCTCTGCCCTGGAGGTAGGGTCATGGAGACAGAAGGAAAGGCAGCACACCTACCACCTGCTGCAGCCCCGTGCTGTGCCTGATGGGCTGCAGGTTTTGGAGAGCTGCAGGCTGTAACTGAGAGCTTGCGGTGGGAAGGGGTAGAGATCCTGTAAAAAGTCCTGATCCCTTCATTTTTTTCCTTTCTACAGACATCTGCAAGTAAGCTGAGCTCTGACAGCAGCCCTCTCTTGACTTTTGCTCTCTTTCAGGGTTGGGTGTTTAACGTAGTCCCCTGGCTGGTGGCAATTCCAACGAGCTTGTTCAGTGGATTTCTGTCTGATCATTTAATTAACCAGGGTAAGAGCTCTTTTGGCTTTTCCTCAGCTCTGATTCTATACAGTGTGGGAACAGAACCTGGCTGGGAGGACTTGGGCTTGTTTAGGTGGAGAAGTCCCAGCAATAGACAGCAGTCCTGATATGAAAATGGGGTAAGTACGACAGGGTCCAGGTCCCATCCACGTGCTTGGAGCTCCCTTTGATCTCACAGCATCCATCCAGAGATGAGCTGTGGCCATCTGAAATGCACTTCCCTGGGAGGAGCACAAGGAGACCTGTTGCTCTGTCTTTACGTGGGACTCTTCCTTTCTCTTCCAGGGTACAAAACCATCACCGTTCGTAAGTTCATGCAGGTAAGAGACCTCTGCTTGCCTGCTGCTGCTGAGAGGCAGATCAGGTCGCTTCCAGAGCTGGGTTGGTGGTTGCAGGGGGGAGGTTTTGTAGCTTTGCAGACAGATTTGACTGGCGTGTATGGGAAATGAAATGCAGAGGAAAACCCGAGCAAGGAGCAGAGTGTGGACCCGCAGTTATGTTGTGCTTGGAGCTGTGTGAGTGCTACAAGGAGCTCTTCCTCCACAGGCAGGGCCCAGCTGTACGCTGTCACTGCAAAGGGCCCTTTAGGTACTGAGGGAAGAAGCAGTGCAAGGATGAGCAGAAACAGAAAAGCCAGGAGAGAGCATGCCTCTGCCCACATCGTGTTCATCTGGGGGGAGCGAAGACCCAAAGAGAACCATGCACACAAGCTCTTCACACTGTAAAAGGGCACAGTTTGTCTGCAAAAGGGCTTGCTTTCTGCCTCACAGAAGATCCACTGCAGTATTTCATTTCCCTTTTCTTCCAGGTCATCGGCTCCGGTGTCTCCAGCGTTTTTGCTCTGTGCCTGGGCCAGACATCCAGCTTTTGCAAAGCCATAGTGTTCGCCTCAGCTTCTGTTGGACTCCAGACCTTTAACCACAGGTAATGAGAGCAGCAGTGAGCTGCAGCCTTTGGCTCTGTCACTCTGGGCTCGCAGGGCAGGCTGCCCCTGGTCTTACTGGGGTGCTAAACCTGGCACTTCCCAAGCAGGGGCTGGCCGTGCTGTGAGCAGGGGCACGAAGCAGGAGGGGAGTTGTGCTTTGACCCCTCTGAGTGCCTTGAACTGAACCCTTCTGGTTCTCTCCTGCATTGCCTCTTCCCTCCTCGTCTTCCCTCGCCAGTGCCGTGGGTTGTCTGGGCTCCTTCCATTTGTGTGACAAGCTAAGTAAGCTCTGTGCGAACTATGAAAAAACAAATCGTGCTCCATTAAAACCAGCATTTCCCCCTCTCTGTTTCTCACTAGTGGTATTTCAGTAAACGTGCAAGATTTGGCCCCCTCCTGTGCTGGCTTGCTGTTCGGTAAGGTTTCCTCTGGGCTTGGGGCTGTGCTGGAGAGGTGCTGTGCGTGGGGGCACACGGGGCTGGGTGTCAGGGTTTTAGCAGCCGTAGCTCTTTGGGACGGCTGCTCGGTGCTTGCAGCCTCAGCACCCTTCTGTGCGTGCAGCTGCCTTCCCCAGGGCCAGGTGGCTGCACAGGCTGCTCCTTCTTTTCTCCTACAACCACCTGGAGAAAGGGAAGGGGGTGAGGAGAAGTGGTGCTGGCCCTGCCACCAGCAAGGCACTTTGCTGCCCCCCAGATCAGGGGTTGGGTGGGAAGCCAGGTGAAGCTGCCTGCATCTTTGGGTTTCTAATTCCCAGTTTCCGTGAGAAAAAGCATAAGGAAAATTCCCTTTTTTTCCACTTTACAGGTGTTGGAAATACAGGTGGAGCCCTCCTAGGTAAGGCACCTTCCTTCAGCTCACCCATGCGGGCAGGCAGGATGCGGCCCCACAGCCTGTGCGTTTCTCTCTCTTCCCCCTGTGCCCAGGAGTCATCTGTGTGTACTTGGCTGGCTACCTGATCGAAACGACGGGCTCCTGGACTTCTGTCTTCAACCTGGTGGCCGCTGTCAACAGCATCGGGCTCTGTGCGTTCCTGGTGTTTGGGGAGGCCCAGCGGGTGGACACGGACTCTGCCTACATTGACCTGTAGAGAGGAGTCCAGCAAGCAGAGGAAGGATAAGGGAGATCACATCCATGTGTCATTGTTGCACAAGTGCCAAAGAATATTATTTTTTGTAGGCATTTAACAAAAAATACTGAGACCAAGTACTTAGTGGGTGCGAATGAAACCCATGCCAAAAAGACTTCTAGAGTTCATTTTTTTTTTTGCTCAGGGCAGGGCTGATGGCCTGTGGAGCCATCCAGCTCAACATCTCCAGTGAGATTTTGGCCTTGGTTTGCCCCAGTCCCGTTTCCAGTGGGCAGACACCCAGCTGGGCTGCCCTGCTCGGTGGGGCTGCAGTTTGCACTCCCAGCGTATTGATGGAGCCGCTTCGCTGTGCGGAGCGTCGCTGCCTCCATGCTCTGCCTCCCTGTGATCGTGTGGAGGACTGCCAGCTCTTGGACCACCGCTCAACACATTTTTGTCTGAACTAACAGAAAGGAAGAACCCCAAAGAACATACCTCTGACCTTAACCATCCCTCGCGTGCCTTCGTTTTGCAGCCCGCTCGGCAGGCACAGCCTGGGTGCACAAAGGACTGGGTTGTGAGACAAATCCAAGGCTTCCCTTTGGGGCAAGCGAGGATTTCTGGCTGGGTGCCTGCTGTGCACCGTGGGCAGGACGTTGCATCCATCCTGCAGACCACAGCAGACCGCTCTCAGCAGCCCAAGGGCTCCCTCAGTGTCTGAGCCCGGTGAGATGCAGGACACCACGTGTTGTAGGGGCAGCCCAGGAATCCTCCAGGAGCCCTTTTGCCCCACGCTGCGAATGTAGAAGGATAGGTCATGCTCAGTGCTACGGGTCCGTGCTCCCAAACGTTCTCTGCTGCATCAGACGTGTCCTTCACGTGCTCTCAGAGGGCTGCGGGAGATTTTCCAAAGAGCCTGCAGTGGGCACCTTTTGTTTCTCCTTCAAGCATAAAGGGAATTTCTGCATCAGAGACCCTTAGTACTGGGTGTGGATCCGTGCTGTTCCCCGTGTCAGGGGGAAATACGTGGCTGTTCACACCTCTGAGCCTGAATGTCTTAAGTTATTTATAAATATTTTTAAATTTAACTACCAAATTCTATATTTTATGTACTTGAGGCCTGATTCTGCATGCTTATTTTCTGTGGTACTCCCACCGAAACCCACAGTATTTCCAGAGGGGAAGGATTTACCAGCCTACAGATTCTGGTTTTCAACGCTCTATTTTAAATGTGACATTTAATATTAAAGTAAGTCATTGCTTTTCCTCCCACCCCTTGCTTGCAGCCCAAGTTTTGGAGCTGAGAACAATTCAGTGCTGCTCGGTTAGCGAGGAGGGCACAGCCAGCATCACGGCTTTGGCTTTGCAGCTGCTGAAACTGCACTCACCGTGCAGGAAAGCTGCAGATTCAGGTTCACCGTCCTTAAAAAAAAATAAAAATCATGCTTATCCTTTTGTTTGGGACAGCTTTCTTGGAAGATACCTTGCTGCTTCTGAATAGGTGGGCTGATAATGAAAATGTTTAACTGCAGAGACAGTAATGGTGCCGCTAAGCTGAGCTGAGCTGAGCTACTTATTGGGGGTATTAAGAGATAAAGATACAGCTGCCTGGTGTCTTCTCAAGGGAAAATAACATCGGTGTGGTCCAAGTTGGAGCCAGAGAGATGAGTACTTTTTTTCTTCTTGCTTGCTTTTTTCTCTAAGAGGCTGTTTGCTGCCATGGGTCCAGCCCTGTGGCTGGGGTGCTGCAGAGCCAGGACCCAGACACTGCTGGGGAGCTTCTTAAAATCAGCAGGTTAAAAGGGAGGGCAAACGCAGCCCAGGCTGGCCAGCCAGGCGTCTCTGCCAGCCCTGTCCCTCCTCCAGCTGAGCAGCTTGCTTGCATGACCTTTCCTGTAGAAACACAGAAAAAAAAAAGTTTTTTTTTTTTTTTTTTTCTTTTTTAAAATATCTTGGCCATTCAGTGGTGCAGCTCAGGAGAACAAGGAGTGGATCCTGGTTCTTTTTTTTTTTTCTGTTTGCACTGTTTCTCATGGAAGAGTTGAATTCCATCAGTTTAAATCACGTTCACATGAGGCAGCTGGGCCACCCCTTGGATCTGCAGGCTGGGAGATGTGGAACTGAGATCATCAAAAGAAAGTCAAAGTCCCAAATGATCAAACCGATGATGCTGGCTGTGCCTTCCTTGTACAACAGCTAGAGCTTTGGTGGGTTGTCTGCATTATCTGTCTCTGTAAACTGGCCAATAAGTTGTAGATCTGATGCTAAAGTTTCATCACGTTCACACAACGTCAGTGAAGTATTGAAACCCTTTTGCATATCTGTACGATTATTAGTTTAAGCAGCCTTGCCAAAGCTTGCTGAGAGTTTTTTTTGTTACGGAAAGACCTAAAAAATAAAGGCAGCAAATCATTTGCACACTGATTTTGTGATTTTCCTTGAAAAATGAACGCAGAGGTGCTCATTCACATGGTCAAGTAAGAGACAAACAGAGCTGGAGTGTGCTTAGCGAGACCGACTCCTTAGGAATGAGAGGCTGGGCTGGGGGAGCAGCTGGGCTGGCGGATCTCCACAGCATCCTCACACACATGCTACAACTTTTTTCTGGCTTATTTTGGAAAAATGACTGAAAAGCTGTTTCCAGCAGAGCTGTAGACTCCAGCATGATGGGACACGGTCCGGTGCCAGTTGTTAGAGCAATAACACAGACGAAACCAGTCTTCTGCTGGGTGGGACATGCCCCGCAGACAGACCGCCTTCCACCTGGAGACCGAAAAAAAAACCCCAAACTGCCAACTTTTTTCCATCCTCGCTGATAGGTTCGTGCGGATGCCAACAGAGGGAGCTGTTAGATTTGGGATGTGGCTGCCCAGAGCTGCACCTGGCCCTGGCACAGCTGGCACAGCCCGGCCGGGAGGGCAGCGAGTGGCCGAGAGCATCCCAGGACCACTGTGCCAGCCGGTGCCTGCCCCGAAGTGTGCCCGTGGGGTGATGGGGCAGCTCACACGGGGGGAAAAAGCTTTTTAAAAAGGAGAAGTAGCCACTAACGGAATTTTAAAACCCTACCTGTAGAGCCACACAGTCAAAGAAGGACCTTTGAGGGCTATGGAGCCCGCTAATTTTATCCTCAGCGTGCTCAGGAAAAGTAGCGTGAAATTTAGTGCTGCCAAAACAGTGCTGAAGGTAATTTAACAGGGTGTTTGATCCCCAACCCTCCTTGTCCTTTTGCTCTCCTGCTTATAAACATATGAACAACCTCTGACAGACACTCTTTTGACCTGGGAAGCTCTCAGTAAGCAGAGACCACCCTAAAACCCTGCCCTGCTCCTCCTCACGGTGTCCTGCAACCGTGCAACCGAGGGCAGGGAGTGAGGGACGGGTACAGGCAAAAGGGTCTGGAAATCTGGGACTGTGCTTACAGGCTGATTAATTACAGGTCCATTGTATGGCTGCTGAGGGGTAGAAGTGATGGGTCAGTTTGTGTTTGAATTGTTAAGGGCACGTTCAATAGCTGGCACGAGCACTGAAAGAGCGCTGTTCTATTGCAGTTTGCGTAACACTAAATCAATAAACACGTTTAAGCAGATGGAAAGCAAAACACAGGGATAAAACGGCACTATTTGGAGAAGAAAAGAAAGAGCAAAGAGCACTTCTCGCTGGCACTTTCGCACGGAAAACCCAAGCAGATGCTCTCACAGCAGAGCCCCGATCCAACATCCACCTGCCAGCTCCCCGGGGCCGGGACGTGCCCCAAAGCCGTCCTGCAAAGGGCACGTCGCACCCCGCGCCCTCGCAAGCAAAATATCACCCTTTATTGCAGCCGTGACCTACTGCACGGCACGTACGGAGGAATTTTCCATTTCAAACTTTAATGCAATAATTAAGATGTCCATTAAGGTCTTTACAGTTTGACTGCTTGTAATTAAAAATGGGAGGGAGATGGCGAGGAGTTACAGTCGAGGACATCAAGCTCCTGCCAGCAGCTTTAAACTCTCTCCTTTCTACTTCTCTGTTTTGTTTCTTTCTTCAGAATCATTTTCCAGAACTCCCCCTGCAGATTTTGAGGTGTCTCTGGGCATGGTGAACCTTGGGGATTGGACCCTTGGAGCTCCACCAGCAAAGATCCCAGGGATAACCAAAAATCCCAGCATGATCGCCGGCCCCGGGAGCAGTAACAGGGTTTTATGCTTCAGTTGCCTTCCAGCTCCTCGCTCACACAGCTCACAGTGCAGGATTAGCAGTGGGAAAGGTTTTAATGCAATAATGAAAAGGGGAGAGCCCCCCATATAAACCCACAGCTCTCAAAGCACCTCTGGGAGGCCACAGTCCCATTACCCAGTAATAGGATTTGGTGTCCCTACAGCACCACTGAAATACTTGCAAAAAATTCCGTTCTCAAATCACCAGATTTTTGCAAAGGCTTAACAAAAACTAATG
Organism: Anas acuta; assembly: GCF_963932015.1. Classification (NCBI taxonomy): domain Eukaryota; kingdom Metazoa; phylum Chordata; class Aves; order Anseriformes; family Anatidae; genus Anas; species Anas acuta. The sequence goes on from NC_088994.1 coordinate 14,175,367, forward strand.
ATTTGATGGTGGGAGTAGCTGCCAGAAAAGCTTTGGCTGATCCCCTGAATCCTTTCCCAAATTGCTTTCCCTGCCATGTACAACCACCGTGTGCTGGTTCCCCGCTCGTGTTCCTCCAAACGCAGCGCTTGGTGCAATCTCCTGGCGCTTTGGCATTAATTATTCTCTAATAAATTGTTTTTAATTTCAGCTCCAAAGGAAAGAAAAAAAAAAAATCCACTTCCATGGGAGACAACGGAAAGTACATGTGTAGCAATTATCTGTAGGGTTTTTACACAAAGAATTAGAAAGCTACTCGCGCATGTCCTGCATCCTCATTAAAGGCAAGCGGTTTGCAGCTGACAGGGGATTCTCCTGTGCAACCATTTAGGCTCATTGCAGCTGTTAAATTCCTTTCATTTTTTTTTTTTTCCTCCTTTCCTACCAAGTCTCATACAAAACCCACTAATTTATAACCTCTCCTGTGTACCTGGGTGAGGCGAACGCTTTCGTGGGACTCATCCTCTGCCCTTCAGAAGCGCTGCTGGGCTCAGGGGAAGGAGGATTTGGCACCCCAATCCCTGGTTATTTATTTATTCAGTAGAATAAACATTCCAAACACATAGTGCCATCAGCAAGAACATCACCAGATATCAGAGGGGAGGTCTTCAGATGAGCAATTTATCATTATTTGTTTTATTTCTCTTCATTTTCAGCCCCTGGAGGATCTACCGTGGGACCCACCTGGCCCAGCAAGAGCTCAGCCCCAAACCTCCATCCCCTCCATGGCACGGTACAGAAACCTCCAGGTAGGACACACACTGCGGAGAAGGGGACCCAAGAAATGTCTGTGTCTGTGCTTCCAGGAGGGTCAGTGCTGGTGGGACACGGGCTGTTCTGCACCCCAGTGAAAGGCTTCGGACTCAGGGACCATGAGAAACCTTTCC